>NW_001889914.1:118105-177521 GCF_000143565.1 Laccaria bicolor S238N-H82
GATGTTCTGGCTACCTCTCCATTTAGTGCATATTTTTTTTTTTCAGATGCCAAAAATGGCCTCCAGAATAAAAACCTTCTCAAGGCTCCAGCTTTCACTGAAATTAGTCCATACCAAGGGAAGTGTAACACAACCACATAATGTAAAAGAATACACAAATACATTTGAGGTACAATAGATTCTTAGAAAGAACCAGAAAAATGAACCAACCTTCATTCTTTTTGCACTCAACTGTATATATGTGTGTGACATGAAATTATGATGTTTCCAGCCAGCACCACCCTTTTGATTCTGCCCATTCTACACTTTTTAACCAAATTACTGGATCATTGTCAACTAAAAAATAATAAACAATGGTGCTCCAAGTATAATGGCTGAAGACTTCAAAATTCTCAAAAATTACATCATAGTCAATTTCATCAGGTACTCACATCAGCCTGAAAGCAAGCTGCCCCTTCATTTGATTCACACAAATGCAATGTCATACCATGTAACTAAAGTCTAAGAAATACAGTAATCATGCAGTTTTTGTCTCAAACCAAATATCTTTGGTCCCAAGAAAGAAAAGCTCTTCACATGCTGATTACATCCATCAAGCTTTTGAACCTTCCTCAGACACTGGGCAAAATACACTTTTTAACATTCTTGAGCAAAGGACATGCATGTGTTGCAGAATTTTTTTTAGGTGCTGGTAGTACCCCATGCTGAGTAATGGTACTCATCGCCCAACTAAATTTGGCACAGATACAACCAACAGTGGCAGGAGGTGCAGGAGAAAGAGTCAAGATATCAAGAAGAGGGAGGCCTTTGGAGGTGTCAAATGCCAAAAATTTAGTTGCCAGCCTGTCATCTATTACCAATTTTAGTCCTTAGTAAAGTGGCTGGCATTGGAGATTGAGACTCACCTAGTGTTTAAAAGTCCGGTCTGGTCCGGTTTTTTATGCCCCAGGGCTTTAACCGTAACTGTAACCAGTTGGCATTTTTCCCAGAAGTCAAAAGACCGAACTGGACCACAAAAAGACCGCAGACCGTGGTTTTTTGTGGTCTATAGACCGGTATTGGTCTTCTTTGGTTTTAACTGGTTTAAGACCGGTTTTCTGGCCAATATTTTAAAATTATGAATCGGTAAATTTGTTAATGTTATTCGTAGCTTTAAAAGAGCCCAAGAACGTTAAATTCTGTTGAGAATTGGTGTTTCTATAAAAAAAGTCTTGTACATCTACTATTTGTAACGAAATTTTACATTTTTATTTATATCTTTGTCAAATTTGAACCAATTAATACGTGCTTGGGTGCGTTTTGAAGGGTATTTAGTGGGCTACAAAAAGCCGGTCCTAACCGGTTAAGACCGGTCTTTTTGCGGTCTTTAGTTCTCAAAAATAAAAAAACCAGACTGCAGGTCCGGTCTGGTTATGGTCTTTTTCCAGTCATGACTGTACTTTTCTGACCATGAAGAAATCTCCTTTAATTGATTACAACTGTCCACCTCCTAAGTTCCTACATGGAGTGCAACTAGCTGGTCAATGGGGGGGCAATTGCTTGCCTTTTGACCTGCCAGTGCGCTCCTTATATACTCCAGGAACCCCTATCTATGTTTTACATGTGTTTTTATATGGGATACTTTGGTCCAAATTACAAATATGAAATTTAATGAACGTGTGGTATATTTTGTAGTCTATCTCTGGGAACACTACAGATTTTGTACAGTTGAGTGCAAAAAGAATGAAGGTTGGTTCATTTTTCTGGTTCTTTCTAAGAATCTATTGTACTTCAAATGTATTTGTGTATTCTTTTACATATGCATACATGGAGTTAGCTGATGTAGCTATTCTTAGCTTGGCATGATCTCGTGTGTTTCTTTTCTATGACCCAGTTACTGGTTTGACAGGTGGCATCATATAATGATTGACGTTTCCTGATACATTGATGCACATGCATACACATTACCAATAGCCTTCGGTCTTCCATCGTTTCCGAGTTTTTAATTAAAATGCCTTGTCTTGGCTCGTCTTTTCATCACAGAGGTCAGAAGACACTCTGAGGATGTTTTCAAATGTCTTTCTTAATTGTCAGGGGTTTCTTATTTATTTCATATAATAGAATGTGTCTTTTTCCCATGTTTGTACTTGTAACTTTCAGACGCATCAGTCTTTGATGCGTATATGGGAATTGCTGTACATGACTTTCTGAATGGCCGCAAGCCAGGCTAAGTCTCCGTATGTTTACTACTTATGTGTAGTTTAGTCTTTTGATGTTTTTAGACATGCTGTCTTTCTGTATATCTTGTATAAGCACGAGTTTCCACATTAAATCCTTTATGTGTTTCTAAACCCTTAGTAGTAATGCAATTCTTCTCCCTGCATTGGGTGTTTACTCTAGAGCCTCTTTGTGCCCTATTTCATGGTAGGTGAATCTTAGATAGGATCCAAGTATAATGTCACAACACGTACTGCTGCCAGTTCCAAAGCCTTTGTCCTATTTTCAGATTCCATGCATTTGCACTTTTAGTCAACTGAGCCGGGTATGCGCATTGACTCTTTGTATCATTGCAATTGTATGTAGTGTATTTATTAGAGATGACCTTTATTGGTAAAATTGTTAAAATCGAATTTTATATGGGTGAAATGGTTTCATCTGTATCACCGACGTTAGAACTTTCATAAGATTGGCCAGTCGCACTGTAGATAGAAGGAACATGATGAGTGAGTTGTCTGTCAATCACAAACAGATGCTTACCTTTTGGGGCATCAGGAGGTAACAGTCCCATACGAATTCAATCTCTCTTATCTTGCAATGCCTCCTTCCTCCTCAATTTCCTCATCTTCTTTTGTTCCTGTGAATGGGATATTTGTTGGAATTGGAAGAAACAGTGGCTGGGCAGATCATACCTTCTTAGTCAACATCATAGGCTTCAATGCTATCTTGTTCTTCTCCCCAGGAGCAGGGATGGGAATAGGATGCTGGATGTATATTGTGATAGGAGAATCTGATGTCCTAATATTGAGTTGCTCGAAAACAAACATCTCAATATCATCATAGCTCTTGGTTGGGAGCAATGCTGCATCCAACCACTCAGCGTCAGGTGGTGCAGCATGCTATTTGTTGCTTTATTATTGTACATAAGAGAACAAGGGCAACAAAATACACCTTGATCGTCTTCTCAATACCCATGTTGCCATCCAACCCAGCCTTACGTGCACTCTCAGCAATACACTGCTTCAATGCCTCAAGCTGTGCCTCCTGCCTTTGTTGATTCGCGAAGGCCACATATTGGATTGAAACAGAACAATCGACTACCTCTTTCTCAAGGCATGCCATCGAATCTGGTGGCTCCCTGCCCATCCTTTCCAGCAACACTATATGGATTGGCAGCAGGACTTGGAGTTGCTATTGGAGGCAGGGAAGGTGTTGGTGTGGGCACATTTTGAACATTTGCCTGTCAATAGCTTAGTCAGTTGGCATTGATAGAAAACTGAAGAAAAAAACCTTGATAGAGGCAAACTTGGTGGTATTTCTGAGTTTTCCACTACCCTTCGTGTTGTAATGCTCCCTTATTTGGTTGGCAGTGTGCCTGCACACAGTGTATGTACCAGCACTGTGGGGTGGGCACCAGTTGCTTCCAGCACATTCGCCTCACCTTTTAAACATGAATGAACCACCAGCACTGATGCCATGCAAGTTGGCATGAGTATCAGGCCCACACCTCTGGCAACCAACGAGGTCTTTATTGTCCTCCACTGATTCCTGCCGGAATCCGGCGGAATCCGGGCAATTCCTGGAATTCCGGAGGAATCAAATTTGGCAGAGGGCCCTGCCAAATTGATCAAACCATTCCGGCGGAATTTTGATGGAATTCAAATTCCGCCAGAATGGTTCCAGGAATCACCCGGAAGGAATGATCCCGGAATGAGACGGAACGGAATTCCTGACGCCCAAATCGAGTGTCGGCGTTTGCCGACGCTTGATTTGGGCGTCATCAACAAACAACTCCCACTCTCTCAACCACCACCATCATCCACGACGCCAACCCACCTCGCGACACCGCCACGTCACCAACGGCCACCACGACGCACACAACGACGACGTCCGTCGTCGTTTCACCACGACCCCAACACAACACCACGGCCACGACACGGAAACGACGCCCCAACACCACGTCACCAGCCTCAGTAAACGAGCGCGCCAACACATTGCCACGTCGCTATCAGCGACGTGGTAACCAGACGACGAACGACGCAAGTCGTCGTTCGTCGTTCGTCGTCATAGGTGAGCACCCCCCATCCCAAGCTCGTCCCACCCAGCCTGCTAACACCAGGCACACGACGAGGGACAACCACGTCAACGCACGACCACCACCACCACGCCCACAGACGACGACATGCCTCACCACGTCAACGGAGGGCCACGCCAACAAACGACACGCCCACGACGACACCACCACCACGTCAACGGGCGACGACCACGTCAACGGACGACGACGAGCACGTTAGTGGACGACGAGCGACCACCGCCACGTCAACGGACCACCGCCACGTCAACAGACGACGACGACGAAGCCAACGGACGACGACGCCAACGGCCGACGACGACAACGCCGCCAACAGACGACAACGCCAACGGACGACGTCGACGATGCCAATGGACGGCCACGTCAACGACGACGAGCGTGTCCCGCTCCACCACGTACACACGGCGACGAGTGTTGTCCCTCCCCCTTTTCTTTCCCTCCCCCCTTCCTCCTTTCCTTTTCCCTTCCCCTGTCCCTCCCCATTTCCATGTACCCCTTTCCTTTCTCCTCCCTCTTTCTCTGTCTGTCCCTCCTCATTTCCCTGTCCCTACTCCCTTCCTTTTCCCTATCACCCTTCCCCCTTCCCTTCCCTGTCCTTACACCCTTCCCCCTTCCTTTTCCCTGTCCCTACACCCTTCCCCCTACCTTTTCCCTCCCCCTTCCCTGCCCATCCCTTCCTTCCTCCACCCCCATTTATTTCTGCCCCCCTCCTCCCCCCCTTCCTTTAACTTAGAATACAGTAAAATAATCTTTGTGTACCACTTCAATATATTAGAATTTGAATCTATATAACTGTTCTAAGAAGAAACTTGTGAGGTTATTATAGGACAAGATATAATAATAAATTGGCTGACTACATTAGACTTACAATAAATATGATAGGCATGAAGTCACATAGACTTGGGTTTGGATGAACAACATGCAGAATCTAATGTCTCTGAATCTGATTGAAATAAATAAATCCATGTAGTAGTAAGTAACTAGTCGGATGCCTTATGCCCTTGTTTAGTAAAAGATTTAGTGCTACAATTCTATTTGTCTGACCTAAAGAAGGAGATTCAGGGTCCAAATTTAATTAACCAGAAGTCCTAGTGTTCAATTTCTGTTGATTCCAGTTGGATTCCTGTCGATTCCGGCCGGAATCCTGCGGAATTCCAGGAATCCTACCGGAATTCCAGGAATCCTACCGGAATTCCAGGATTCCGGCCGGAATCTAGGGATTCCAGTAGGAATCAGTGGAGGAATGGAAAGTATTGCAACCAACAATGGACGCGAAGAACCACGACTTTGAATGTAATGATAGAGTGTTATGCAACACTTGTAGCACTACACGAGGGAAGTCACTCTGACTAGGTGCGCTGGAGAGAACCAGAACAGATAGTTGTATTGAGAGAACTTGTAAGTACGAACAATACATAGGAATCTTATATATACTGCCAAGCATATACTAATCAGAACTGAGGGGAATAACAAATAGTATTGTACAGGGAATGAGTCAATGAGTCACAAGGTGGTTGTGATGAATCCTGACATTCGCCCTCCTGAGTTGTGAGGAACGACTCATTTGCCCACTTCTCAAGCGACACTCATGTTGTCGTCTCCTGCAGATGCGGAACCACCACTCAGTCCAGGAGAAGGTGACCTCGGATGACGATCATGTCTCTCGCTATCATAACTATGACCATGGCAGCCAGACTTCTCTTTCTTTCCACAACGTGGCCACTTTCCATCTTTCGAGTAGGCATCAGTGTGACCACCGCGCCTGTGCCTCCAACCTCCATGGTGACGACCACACCTCTCAACAGAGTGTCCATGGTGTGAGTGGTCAACGATGTCCAACAAACAGTTCATCATATTAGCCACATGGATCACAGATGATTGCATTTGCAACCACAGGTTTGTCATGACATGGTCCATTGTATTGGATGTGGCATACAAGCCATTCCCCAGTGATCCAACATACATTGGGGAAGGGGCTGGAGAGACAGCATGAGGAAACTGTTGGTAGGTAGCTATACCACTGTCAAACACAAAGTTATTGACACTTGGGGGCACAGAATCCATATTGATATCTGTATCAACCAGGGCCTGCATGACTTCTGGGGTGATCACACCAGCATTCATGTGTAAGGCGGGTGTCTGCTGTGCCAAAGTTACAGTAGAGATGGTTAGAGCGCTGTTGCTCAGCGAAGGAGTCGAGGCTGGTATAGCAATGTGAGCCATATCAATTTGGGCTGTCGCGAGAGTGGCCATTAAGCTTTCAATGCCAACAGAAGGTGTGGGTGACACAGGATCCTGTCCTGTTGAGGGGGATGGAGAGGGAGCTGCAGTGGTGGACATGTATAGGTGCTTGGTGAACACTGGGCCGCAAGTGGGAAGAGGTAAGTTCTTGTCCAATGTACAGAAATTCACGAGGGTGTTAATAAGCATTTCCTCTCCTTCAGGGACCTTTCCTTTTCCATACTTCAATGCCCTGATTGTATCAACACCCAGGGCCTCGAAATAAGCCTTGAGGGCTTCCAAATGCAAGCATTCGTTATAAGGTACCCAAGTACGGTCACTGGCCTTCCACAAGACTTCAAAAATAGCCGATTTGCCTTTTCCCGAGTGTGAGACGATTCAGTTGACTTCCCACTTGAAGTTTTCCTCGCCAAGATTGAATGCCTGACCAGCAAGTCGACCAGGGAATCTCCTATCGTCGTTAGGGATATGAATCTGGAGTAAAGAAGCATGGAAGACAGGGAAGATCCCTCTTTTCTTCAATTCTTCAGGCAGATACAGCTTGAAACTAACATTTGAAATAGACCTCAATATTTTGTATGGACCAATAAATTTTGGTGCCAGCTTTCGGGCCTGGTTTGTGGGCAGCTTTATGTTCTTAGTTAAAAGGTAAACCAAGTTGCCCACCAGGAATGGGGCTGGGCAACGTCGTTTATTTGCTTGTTTAGTTTGTTTGACTCATGCTGCCAGGATCATGTCATGCACGGCCAAAATCCCATCTTTAATTTGTTGCACAAACACACACACTCCCGGATACTCTGATGTGGCATTCCAGATCAATGGCTGTGGTATGTGCCCAGAGTTTAGAAAAAACGGTGAGAATTTGGTTGTTTCTGAGCACACTGAATTGATGGCAAACTCAATTGCCGGCAATTTAGTAACCCAATCTTTTTGTGTTGATGATATGCAATATCTAAGCATTTGAGTGATTGTGTGATTGGCATGTTCAGTAGCACCATCCGTTTGAGGGTGGTAGCTTGACGACATCTTCAATTTGGTCTTAATAAGCTTATGCAGGCAAGTCCAGAATGTACTTGTGAACAGGGAGTCTCAATCACTTATAATTGACTCAGGTAAACCATGGAGCTTGTAAACATTTTCAAAAATTAGTTCTGCAACATCACGAGCGTGGTACATTTGTTTCAAGGGGACCAAATGTACCATAGCTGTTAATAGATCAATTATAACTGTAATCATATCGAACGTGCCAAGCCGGTTCTTGGATCCTGGCAGGGGTCCAACAAAGTCCATCCCAACTGACTGCCAGGGATAATTTGGTACAGGCAGTGGATGCAACAAACTGTAAGGAGCCTGATTAGGAGGCTTGATAATGTGGCAGACGGAACATGATTGACAGAACACTTTAACATCATCCTGCATAGATTTCCACCAGACATTATCACAGAGATAATACAGTCATCCACCTGCTAATGATACACCCAAAATGAGACATTACCTTCAACAAATTTGAGCACAACCTGTCTCTACAGAAACTACATGAAAATCTCAGATAAATGCCCTTCTATGACCTTACCAAATTTCAGAATGTTTGAACCACATTTCATAGAGAAAAACCAAGATTATAGGTGTATCATTGAGGGGTGTGCCTATTTCCGAAAAACAGTCCATTTTGTATGCTCCATAGCTTTGCCAATTCTGCCTCAATTGCATCCAAATTATGTACAGTGGTAGATATGAGTTTGTACTACCTGTTACAACTTGTTTCGTAAAATTCGGTCTAGCATTGAGCGAGATATTTGCTAGTCAAAAGTGTATCAAATGGGGGTGGTGTATCATTAAGGGGTGGATGACTGTACATAGATTTTTGAGCCCCAAGATGGGCTAACAAAGAATGTGCATGTGACATGATGATTTCTCTAGCTCGACAAATTCCAATCTTGATGTCAGGAACACACAAAATCTGGCGATCACTGTCTTTCAAGAAAATCAATCCATCAGTCAACTCAAAATTCTTAAATGACTTCAGTGACTTCAAAATGTCCTTGAAGAATTTGTCGTCATCATAATGGTTCCTGAGACATTCCAGGAACTGAAATTCAGGATTCCCCTGGGACACAAGATCAGTAAGTCGAGGTGCTCTGGAAGTTTCTATTTCTTCCTTGGGGGTTTGCACCTGTATGAAATTTGGGCAAACCCCAGATTCCTCATCATTCTGACATGTTGCCACAGGAGAAGGCAACACACCCTCCATTCCAGGGACAGGCTTTGTTTGGGAAGGATCTCTCATGTGAAGAATGACCCTTCGTGGCTTCGGTGGTGTATTAGTAAGTATAGCTTTCATTGGTACCAAAGCAGGATCACCAGTATAGACTGGAGCCAAAAACATTGTCAAAGTCCCTAAAGCCTGCTGGCTTGCCTCTGAGTCTAAACAAACATATTCAGAAGGAGCTCTGATTGTACCAGCTGTCTCTACGCTATAAATTCTTGAAAGCGCATCAGCAAGAATGTTGGTTTCACCAGGGATATATGTAATAGTGAAGTTAAAATCACTAAGGGTTTCAAGCCACTGTGCCTGGCGGGGAGACAAGTGCTTTTGTGTCATAATAAATTCTAAAGCTTTATGATCTGTGAAGATTCAGAAAGTGGTACTGTAAATAGTGCTTGGAAGTTAGGTTAATTAACTGGAAAATAACCGAGACCAGACCAGACCTAACTGCAAAAAAACCGGACCACGGTTAGTGGTTAGTCAATTCTGGAAATGAAATAACCGGTTATTTTGCGGTTAACTAACCGTTAAAAAACCGGTTATGACCGGTTACAACCGACCCTATTATACCCCTTCAAAATGCATCTAAAAGCATGAGAAACACTAAAAATCTGACAGAGTTATGGTCAAATCTCTAAATTATTGGCTAAAATAGTAGGCTTTCAAGAATATTATTATAAAATTGTCAATTCTTCACCGAATTTAGCGTTCTTGGGCTTGTTTTAAAGCTACGACGCATGGCAATAATGTTTACTGCAAGGAATATGAGAAATATACGCCGTTTTAATCGATTTTCTATTTTTTCGGTCCTAACCGGTTAGTAACTGCAACTAACTGGTTTTCATCGGTTATCTTCGGTCCAGTTAGGTTATTTTGGGTCTGGGAATGAACCCTAACCGGTCTCGGTCTCGGTTAGAGCCCCTGGGCACCCAATAACCTAACCTAACCAGACTTTCAAACACTAACCATAAAGCAAATTCTGGAAATGTTTCAATGACTCCACAATTGCTAACAACTCTTGTTCATGCACAGGGTAATTTTGTTGTGTTGTGTTGAACTTGCCGCTCCAAAATTCAACAATTTGTTCTGTGCAGATGTCGTCATCTTGACTAACAATCCCACTAGTGCCTGATGTACAAGCATCACAATTTAAATTTATTGTGCCTTCTTTCCAGAATAATGTGATGATGGTCTCTCCAGGATTGAATGATATCCTTCACCTCATCAAAGGCCCTTTGTGCAACTGGTGTCCATCTCCAAGGAGTAGTGGGAGCCTTGAGGCATTCCAAGTATCCCATCAGCACCCTAACTCCAGGGCAATCCCTTGCAAGGTAGCCAACCGAGCCAATAAAACCTGCAAGAAGATCTTTAGAAGTGGGAATCTTCCAGTTTGTAATCTTATCCACCTTCTCGGGATCCATAACAATACCATTCTCGTCAATAATGTGTCCAAGAACTTTTAAGTCTTTTCTTGAAGAATTTCAACTTGTGTTCACTTGGGTACAATTTCTCGTGATGAAGAACATCAATGACTGTTTTAACATGTTCAACATGTTCTTCTGGAGTATCAGAGTACATGATAATGTCGTCCAAATAGACATCTATGAAGATGTCAATGTACAGTGAAAATAAGTGTGTCATAATTGACATACAAGTCGCCACGCCGTTGCAATTGCCTTGAAGTATAATGTGACTACCATAGTCCCATCTGGTGTGTTGAAAGCATTCTTCTCAACATCCTCTGGAATGACACAGAACTGCTCAAACATGTCTTTTCCATCAGCCATGCTGCATTTGGGGTGGCATAAGATGTTCTGTAATATTTGCTCTGGATCTGGAACAGGTGAGGCCATTTTAATTGTGTTTGCATTCCGTTCACGGCAATCGACAGGTGTTCACAACTGGACATGACTGTCCTTCAAGCTGGGCTTACGAACCATTAGCATAGGCATTGCATTGGGCACATTCCTAAACTCCCAACATCCCGAGGTGATGTATGCATCATGTTTCTCTCTCCACAAAGGCCAAAGTGCATTAGGGCACCTAGACGGATGCCAACTGTAAACTTTACTTTGTCCTTAAGTGGAATAGTATGGTTTATTGCTCGCAAAGGAGGTAGAGGGGTATCCATCGTGTCACGACAGATGTCCTTAGTGTATTTCATTAATTCACAACAGTATCAGGCACGATTATCCTCCTGAACAT
This sequence comes from Laccaria bicolor S238N-H82, assembly GCF_000143565.1. Lineage (NCBI taxonomy): Eukaryota > Fungi > Basidiomycota > Agaricomycetes > Agaricales > Hydnangiaceae > Laccaria > Laccaria bicolor. Next base: position 129,106 of record NW_001889914.1, read on the forward strand.
CTGCGGCATTTGAGGAAATTATGGTAATTTCATCACCTTCAAGTGGAAGACTATCAACACTTCCAATCCCAACTTTACAAGAGTTAAACCCAAGTGCAACACAATGCTGGAATAGGAATGGAGTGCCAAGAATTAGATCACAGCCCTCAATGTTCATAACGTCGAAATGACAAGTTTCCTTGATCTCTTGATACTCAATTTCCACATCCATGGCGTAGTTAACCACAGTGTGTGAGCCAGTTACTGCTAACCTCACTTCCTGAGGTTTCTCAAGAATAGATCTATTGAGCTTTAATAAATCAACTATGGGGGATGAAATGAAATCCGCACAAGAGCCAGAGTCCAAAAGTGCATGGACAATAATCCCTTTGACCTTCACAGGAACTGTGGGTGCCGTTGGTGCCTTGCACATAAAGTCCTTGATACGTGCGGCTGTTTGTTCAAGTGGCTCCAATGGGTTCCGCTTCATTTTCTTGCAAGGATGCAGAGCAATGTTTATAGAGTAAGACCAGATGTCTGACTCATAACCAGAGTCGTCACTTTCAAAAAATGTGTCTGAATGGGGAGATTCAGGGTGTGAGGCGCACCCATCCCACCCATCTGTTTCAGTAGATGAAACAGACGTAATGTCGTCTTCTACCAGAATTGGGCTTGACCCAATATTGTCATCATTGGAATCTTGATCTGGCTCATCTGAAGAATTGTTGCAATGACCATCCCAAGTGATAGTTTGCTTGCCAGAACTTGTATTTGTCTCAGATGAGTTCTTGCCATACTCGGATTCTTCTTCATCAGAGTCTTCCAAGATAACAACAAGAGGCTCTCCGGAAGGCCAAACAGGCCTATCCAGACGCATGTAATCAGGCCTTTGAAACCATTCAGTACCTGTAAGCATACAGTTGGCCTGTAGCGCCTTTTCCTGGTGAATATATCACATAAAATCGAAATTCGGATCAAGGAGCTTCTCCTGAGAAATGTAATGGCCATCCAGGGTGTTCCAGTCAGTGATATAGAATGAATTGTTGCCTCCAGGCACCATAGAAAATTGTTCTGGATCATAGGGGCTGTTTTCCTCCACAAAATGGAAGTCATAGATATATGGAATGTTTGCATATAGCATAGACAGCACCCTATCCACTAGAACATCATCGACAGTGGAGTAGTAGTCTCAGAGCTGTTCTTCAGTCCAATCCAAGGCCGCCAAAGTGCATACTCCATCAACATCTGAACTTTGAAGGAGTGTCATCTGAATGCCAGTTATGTGGTTGATTACGACCTGCAATTGTGCTGTTGATTAAATCAGCCAAGTTTTTAAGAGCAGGGTGATGTACCCCCGAAACAGACCTAAATCCCAAAAGTGTGTAGCCTTTGACACTCAGAACACAGGTTGAGCTTCTACCGGGAGCAATGCAGATGGCTGAGTGGTGGTTGTTGACGATGAGAACCCGGGTGATCAAGCCAGGAAGTTGTCGCCAAGGGGGGTAATTCAATAAGACTGATAGAGGATCAAAATATGTAATGATAGAGTGTTATGCAACACTTGTAGCGCTACACAAGGGAAGTCATTCTGACTAGGTGTGCCAGAGAGAACCAGAACAGATAGTCGTATTGAGAGAACTTGTAAGTACGAACAATACATAGGAATCTTATATATACTGCCAAGCATATACTAATCAGAGCTGAGGGGAATAACAAATAGTATCGTACAGGGAATGAGTCAATGAGTCACAAGGTGGTTGTGACTAGAGTTTGACATTGTTCCAATGTCAACAAAAACCTTGCTTGTATTTCATGCAAGATAAGAATAAAAAATCCTATAGTGCTGAGTACTGAGTCCTATGGGCACAAAGGAGGTCTTTACCTTCCCCGGTATAATCCATATGGAATCCATGTGGAATCCATGGAATCCATGAAGAATTCCATATGGAATCCATGGAATCAATGTTGGCTGAGGACACAGCCAGTTTCTGATTCCATGGACATCATGGATTCCATATGGAATGATGCTGGAATGGTCATGGAATGATTAATTCCATATGGACTCCAACACCATTCCATATGGATTCCATCAGATTCCATATGGAATGCAGGCATATCCACATGGATTCCATGGAGCAGTCCATATGGATTCCATGGAATGGAATTAATGACTATTATACCATTAGAATACATTGTCCTTACTATAAGTAAGTAAAATAAATATTTTTACATCTCGAGGAATTGAACTCTCGACCTCGTGAATGTAAGCAGCGCTCAAGCCGACTGAGCCATGAAGGCATTATTATATGAGAAACTAAAGGTATGTATATACCGCTTTTAGGCACGTGCCGCGTCAAACGTGACAGCTGTGGCTGAAGCGTTGCCACGTCGTTCTTTCCTTCCTACCACCACCATCACCATCCACCACCACCGTTTCAAACCACGACCGCCCGCGACATCGACAACGACGACGACGACGCTGACGCTGACGACGCGTGACGAGGGCCCAGCCCAGGTAAGTGGGAACAACCACCCCACGCACTCTCCTTTTTAACACAAACCACAGGTGCCACGTCGCGACGTGGCAACCAGACGGCGAACGACGACATCGGTCGTCGTTCGCCGTCTCTGCTCGGCCACGAGGACTCACCACCACGAACAGCCCACCAACACACCCCACCAACGTCAACGAGCGCCCACCCCCACGAGCGCCCACCGACGAAAACGAGCGCCCACCAACGTCAACGACCTCACACCAACGACGACCAGCGCCCACGAAAACGACCGCCCACGGACGTCCAGCGACTGCAAACGACGTCCCCGCCCACGAAAACGATGTCCACCGCCCATGAACGACGCCCACCGCCAACGATGTCAACCGCCCATGAACAACGGCCACCACCCACGACGTCCCCCGCCCACGGCCCACCAACGACGTCCCCCGCCCACGAAGACGACGTCCGCCGCCCACCGCCCACGAAACAACGTCCGCCGCCTACCGAAAACATCCGCCACCCACCGAAAACGTCCACCGCCCACGAAACAACGTCCCCCGCCCACCGAAAATGTCCGCCGCCCATCCACGAACACAGTGACGAGCCCAGGTGAGCCCCCCCTCCCTCCATCATTATTCCACATCACACCCTCCCCCATTGCTCCCCCTCTAATTGCTGCCCCCCTCTCCACCTTTCCTTCCCCCTCCATAACTCCCCACCTCCATCACTCTCCACCCCTCCCCTCCCTCCTCATTCTCCACAACTCCCTCTGTCCACAACTCCCACTCCCCTCCATCACTTCCCCCTCCCTTGATCACTCTATATCTATACCTCTCCCTCCCCCTCCCTTTAATATTATATGTAGTAAAATAAAATTATGTAGTCTGTTTCAATACACCTTAGTTTTCTTCATTTATTAATGTTTAAGTTGGAACTTTGCAGATTAAGTCTGGACTTGTGATTCTAGGATAATAATTGTGGAATTGGGACTTATTCCATCTGAATTCCATATGGAAAAAGTATGGATTCCATCTAAAAAAGTATGGAGTCCATCAGCTATTCCATGGATTCCATCTGAAAGAAGTATGGAGTCCATCAGCTATTCCATGGAATCCATCTCCAGAAAGTATGGAGTCCATCAGCCATTCCATGGAATCCATCTCCAGAAAGTATGGAGTCCATCAGCCATTCCATGGAATCCATCCCCAGAAAGTATGGAGTCCATCTGCCATTCCATGGAATCCATCTGGAATTCCTGGAATCCACCCCCCTTCCATGCATTCCATATGGATTAAGCCGGGGAGGGTAAAGTACAGGCACAAAGCCCACTATGGCAATGACATAAAAATGAAATGAAATTTCTTCAGAGTAAGTTTGTGATCTTTTATTGGCTGCTCATCGCCAAACCGCTTGGGCGGTTCACTCCTTGTAGCCATTGGAAGTAGTAGTCGAAAACCTGGCACAACGACAAATGCAAAAGGGTTATAGTACAAAAAACTGTACTATATCTCATGGTGGAGCCCTTGAGCACTGCAGGCTAAAACATTAATGGGCATATAGCATTTTTGGTCAGTATTGTTACCAGTAAGTAGTATTGTATAAGTTGCAGAGTTTGAGCAGATTTGTTGAAGACAGTAAATTGAGTAACTTTCTCAGAAATCTCTGAGTCTCCGCAACTGGCAATGGTGAATTTGCTTTGTTAGGTTTGGCAGCAGTCTAGAGCAGTCTCTAATGTTTTGGTGTCAATAAAAGGGATATATGACCTTGGGGGCCAGTACAATAAATTTGTATGGTTAGGTTTAGCAGTAGTCTAGAGTGGTCTCTAACGTTTCAGCGTCAATAAAAGGGATATATGACCTTGGGGGCCAGTACGACAAATTTGTATGGTTAGGTTTGGCACTAGTCTGGAGCAGTCTCTAATGTTTCAGCATCAATAAAAGGGATATATGACCTTGGGGGCCAGCAGGACAGATTACATAATTATGACCATGGTAATAGACCTTGCCAAGCAAGGTAATGAATCCTGACATTGAATGACAGACCCAGGGATTGCCCCTGCCCTTGTCGGACTTTTTTTTTGCTGGTTGCAACCAGCCAGAGTTTCAACCATGATTATGTCGGAGTTTAAACCAGTTGTAATTACTTGCCTTTGTTGACACTTGGTTGCAATCACAATGCAACGATGTTCCAATGGCTTAAACGAAGCACAGTAGATTTCATAAAAATTTGTATTCTATTGAAAAGAGCCCCACATACTATGCATTAATTACAGGAAAAAACCTCCCCTATGTTACAGCACTGGAAGATCTTCTTGTTTTAGTTTGGGTGAGAGATTGGATATATGAGCGGCCTTGGGAGTTTCTAATAGGTTGGGTAGTTGAATGGTTATGTCGCAGTACAAATTTGTAGTCTTTGTGCATGTAGGCCACGAGCCTGAGGTTTTTGGTTCAATCCTTGACTGATGCACTTTTCTTTATAAACATTTCATTGGTCGATCAGTAAATTTATTGATGACTACAGTCGTTTGCATAATGGATTGCACAACGATTTTTTGAAGATATATTTGGTCTTGTTTGAACTGCATCCGAGATGTCACACTTACCCATTTCCGGAACAAGTAAACTGGATGCAGGTCGATGGTTAAGAGCCGGTGGGCGCCATTTGCCCACTGTAAAGCGAGTATAGTGGCTGGATTCGCGCAAGTGTGTTGGCATGGGCAACGGTGGCCATGGGCAAAGGGTAAGTGTGATGAAAAGTCACGCTACCCAACACAACCAAATAAGTTTTCAAAAAATCTGTTGTGCAATCCATTATGCAAACGACTGTATATTAGTATGGGGGGCCCGGTTGAATCCAGCATCAACCCTGGTTCCAACCCGATTTGAACCAAACACCCTTCCATTTCAAGCGGTTGAGACGGCCACCGGCAATTGGAATGGTTGTAACCAGTAGATACCGGTTGTAAGCTAAAATTTAAATAGGAAAGTCCGACACTTTGCCTGCATTTCCATCAGATATCTTGTACGCATTTAAAGCTTCGGGACATTCACAATCCTCGTCGATTCATTCACATCCTTCTCAGGTCCATTTGCCACAGGAACCCATGCGCACCCCTTCAAATATGTCTCAATGCTCCCATGCTGTCCTTCCTTGCGTGACATCTGTCTTTCTGATGCTCCCTTTTTGAAACTCCAGCACTTTGTGCTCGCATTCACATTTAGCTTGGTTCCCACTCCCACTCAAACCATCATCTTCATACTCACTCCGTTCCTCATGTACCTTCATCTCTATTGTCCCCACCAACAACAATGTCCCAAGCAACGACGCTAACCCGCCTCAAAAAACTCAACCTACTGAACTATGCAGCACTGGGGTCAGTCGGGGCAGCTGCTGGCCCTGGTTATTTCGTGTTCGAGTCTAAGTCAGGGGTTTGTTGAGTCTCCACAGGCGACGCCCCCACCCACGGAGTCGAAGCCAACGATAAATGAAGATACAAGCGAGGGCCCGTCACCGTGGGCCTGTCACCATTGACAATGTCGTTCTTTGGTCCTCTGGAAAGCTACGACAACAGGAGTTAGAAACAAGAGATTCTAGCTACACAGATAGTTGAGATTGTGGTTGAGGATGTGGACGTTAGAGGCGAGGGCTACACAACAATACCGTTTCCTTTGAGATCAGGTGTGTCTCTACAGTTCCATCGAGAATGTGGAAACTCACGTCGTTCCTCATAGCTACCATGGCGCTGTCCAAACCTCCGACGCCTTGCACTTGAAATTTCAAATGATTTGCTCATAATCGACACATCCGTCTACGAATGTGTTCTCTACAAAATGGGACACAGAGGGATCATGCCCAATTGATCCTAAAACTGGGAAACCTCGAACAAGGAATGACGCTTACACTTGAGAATCTGCTGTTGTCGTTATGATACCCTTTCTGCGAGCTTCATTGCCACCGCCTTCGTTGCTTGCCATGGGTATGGAGGAGCAAACACAGACGATGTCGACGCCTCTCCAGCTCAAACTCAACAACAGCAACCACAGATCGCACAGCTCCCCATCGTCCTCCCTCCACAACGCTGGTAATGACGCCATGCCTAGTCTGTTTGTGCTGCGAAAGTTGTTGGAGCCTGCTGCGACGAGTGTACTGAGTGTGAGGAAGGGGAGGGTTGGAAGGCCAGTTGCTGGTCAACAACAGCAACAACAGGAAATTGAGGGTGTTGCAAGATGAGAGAGATTGAATCCGTATGGGATTGTTTCCTGCTGATCCCCCCAAATGTACGGTGCTTGGGAAATGCGGAAGAACATAAGCGCCTTTGCCTTTGAAAAAAGAAGACACAGATGGGCGTACCTCGTCAAGGGAAAGCGCATGTCGGAAGGTCTTGATCCCCTGGTTTGCATTGGTAAATGGAAGAGTGCGGCCGGCGAGGACGCTGAGCATCTGTTTGTGATTGACAGACAAGCTAGTCACCACGTTGTTCCATCTATAGTGCGGCCGGCCAATCTCATGAAAGTTCTAACGTCGGATGCCAATGCCCTCCAAGACCCAACCCCAGTCGAGGCTCATGTGAGATGTGAAGTAGCACAGCACAAACTCCGGCATGAAAAAATGAACACTAAACGCAAGTTGACGAAAGAGCAACGTCATGAAAAGCTTGAGGCGAAGAAGGCAGACGAAGAGAAGAAGGGTATCTAAGTATGGTGCAGTGTATAAGTACGTTCTCTTCCTTTCCCTTCATCACAGACGACCGAAGCTTCGTCCTTCCAGGGTCAAGATTCAGAGCGACCCCGCACACCAATTCAAGGTCCAAAAGAATGCGGAATAATAGTTGAACCTCACTGGAGTCTGCATCTTCAATCCTCATTTCAGCATGGTCTACGTGGAAGGCGCAGCCAAAGTTATGCAGAACTACAGGCGGCTCATGATGACACGCATTGCTTGGTCCGAGGCTGCACGTCCCCAGGGCAGGGAGGATGTGGAATTGGAGAACCCCCATTCAGATGTCGAGGGGGAGGCTGGTGCAAGCACCTCTGCTGTTGCTGCAAAAGGAACGGCTACTGACGATACGCGGTCTTTGGAGGATAACTAGTGCTATCTTGTTTGGGAAGGTATGCTGAGAGATCAGACGTACAACAATTTCCTGGCGAAGAGTTGCTTCACAGATAGGGATGCGAAGGAATTGTTGGGTGAGCAGTTGAAAGGGTATTTGGATATGGCTAAGAATTGGAAGGCTGAAGAAAGAGGTGTTGTTTCACACAAATGCACCATGTAACTATGAAATACAACGATCTCTCAAAACTGAGTATTTAAGAGCTCCATTAAGTTTTCAAACCATCCTACATTTCTTATTGTTCTTCAGCAAGGGCTGTGCACGTGTTGCCAACATTTTTTTTGGTGCTGGTAGAACCCCGATGTTGGTCATTGCCTTATTAAATTTGGCACGGACACGGCCAAAGGTGGCAGGAGGTGAGGGAGAGAGCATGGTGATATCAAGAAGGGGGAGCCCTTCAGAGGTGTCAAACCGTGCAACTTTTCTTGCTGTATCATTGTCTAGTCCCAACCTTAGTACTGAGTGGCTGGCATTAGAAATTGAGACTCACCGATGATGTAGAATGAGCCCTCTTTCTCAATTCCAATCTCCACCAGATTCATTGGTTCCAACACAAACTCTGTGAGGGTAATTCCTCTGAAGAACACCTGTTCAAGGAAATTACCAACTTCTCTCTCAATACCGCCCAAGTACAGACTGTCACACACACCCCTTCCATACCAAACCAATGCACTGTGGCCCAGTTCGTGCAGAAAGACAGCGATGAACATTAGACCAAGCCGTGATGGTGAAGCTGCAATGGGGCTGTGTGCCTATGATATAGATTTGATGAGAAATACACATTATCCATCCATAGTACTCACGATCTGGAGCCATAGCTGGACAAGCCTACAGTTTATCGTTACTTTCTGATTGTCAGCCTCTTCTCGCCCACTCCACGTCTCACCTTCTGGACCGAAATCTCCAGGTGCCAAGTATAAAGCGGGAAAGGAGTTTGTGAGGAAGTCGACGACATCGGCATCAGTAGGAGGATGATCTCTGATTTGTCGGATTTTAGTCAGATTCAACATGTCCTGAGGCTCAGGATCGTCGTTGTAGCATGTTGTATAGATGTGGAGGAAAGGTGCGTGGAATATTTCATCTTTAAGCAGGCGATCCCAAATGTCATTTACGGTGTGCGTGACCAGTTCATATGAAGGGTTATGAGTTACTTCAAATGTACCAACTTCGTCACTGGTGCCAAAGAAGAGGGTGAACGGTTTCATGACTGCAGAGTTGAAAGGAGCAACGCGTGATCGTCATGTCACCGAAGTAACACTGGTCACGTTAAAAACACCTGACCTGCAGCACTCTAAGGTAGACGACAACCATACACAACCAACCCTCTGTGACGTGACATAATGCTCCTTTTTTGGCAAACAGAAATGAGAAAAGTCGAAGAAAAGGCCATAACAATTCTGTGCATAAAGTTAGGGAAAATTGACGACCATAGAACTATTAGGATTAGTGCTCTAAAGATATATACAAATTTATAAAGTAGGAGAATGAAAATTGGGGGAGGAGATACAAAAATACTATGGTAGGTTCCTGAAGCTCAGATTGACCGTCAAAAGCCTTCGTCGCATCGAAGTTTCGATCCAAAATTGACTATAATGAATTCCTAAAGGTTTCATATCTTGCAGGGGTTGTTGTTCTCTGATATTTGTTAGTTAAGACACGTCCTTGAGTAATTGGACACCCAGAAATAGAATCCCCTCATTCTCCTTTGCAGTTTTAGCTTTTTGTTGTTTTATCACCTCTATGTAAGTTCTATGCTCTGGACTGGAGGTAATTGCTTCGCTTAGGCATGGTTCTGGCCTAATGAAGAGGATTTGCGCGTGTGCCTTCAAATTGACGCGTCGTGAAGTATTTTTGTTTCTTTTCCCTCAAATTTCGTTTTACTGCTTTAATTTTTTTTGTGCTCCATGAAATCTGCATTCGGCTCAGTTCTATGGTTTCCGATTAGCTGCGATTCGTGTTCAAAATATTCTAGGACATTATCTGTGTAATGGAGGCTTAAAATGGAAATGTCACACTGTGCTAGGGACTGTCATGGATACATCCAGGTATTATCCATACCCGATCTGTGGATTTTCCCACCCACGGATTGGATAAGCCACGGTACAGATATATCCGTGGGTATAGCGGCGCAGACCAGCCCTCCATCTATCTTCGTCAGTTCTTCGCTGTTTTCCATGAAAAAATATGCGTTAGAAAGCTGTCATTTAGGATAATTTTGTTATAACAAAATTCACTGTAATATCTTACGTGAACTTCAGTAGAAGCTCATTCTTTAATAATGGTGGAGAATGAAAGGATCAAGCCTCAGTTCATAAAAATATCACTGGCATCTTCATAAAAAGCAAACATCATAATTTGGATATGAAGTCTTCAAAATTTGAAAAAGTCAACTATAAAAGTTCTAAATTGTATTTTATAGCTGTTATTAGTGAAATTCATACTTTGTCAAACTTCTCCCATCCTCAAATTCTGTGAAAACACCCCAAATTCTTTGGAAGCAAGCATTTTTAAATTTATTTTCACTATTAATCCAATTTCACTCCTTTTTATCACTCATTATGCATACTATTAAGGATTGGATGCCAGATAAGCATCAAATACCAGTCAAGATACTTACCCCAGTGTCATACATGGCTTGGAAGGTTCAATAAGTATAAGTAATTTATATCTTTGTTTTTGAAATATCACTTCAGGATTTTTTGGTGCAAACTGAGTCACAGATGTGTATGGTATATCTCTATCACTGATCTGCCATATACACATTGTCTTTCTGGGCTGTTTCTGGCCTCTTAAATATTTATTCATAACCAAATTGATCTCTGTATAGCATTGAAGTTAAAGGTGTAACATAGTCCACTCCATGAATGCTTGAATAGTGTGGAATGATAAAATCAGAGTTAAATTTAAAAGAATGACTGAAGAAATAATTGTATTTCAATAAATTTATGTTCAAATTCATCAAAGAGTGTTTTTATCTTAGGAAGGAGTGAAATTGATGAATTCCAGAGGCCGACAAAGGACAGTCATACATTGGTGTGTGGCAGCAGTAGCTCCCACTAAGACTGCCCAAATATTATTAAATATAGTATACGGATCACAGATATCCACGGATTTCCATATATATCCATGGGTCTGATCCGTGGATAATGGGTATCAACGGCCACGGATAATACCCGTTTATTGCTGATCCATGACAGTCCCTATGCTGTGCACGTGACGTTGGAAGGATATGGTTGTCGTCTACCTTACCAATAACGACATAGGGTGGCAAGCCACAAGGCCCGCTACTTCGATAGAAAATGATTTTTCACTCATTGGTACAAGTAACAAAGTCCCCTTCAAATACCTAAATAGGATCCACTTATGTCTATGTTACACTTAAGTGTCATCCACTTCTGCCATTATTTGGTCCTCGTCGGCAAGAGAGTCTGTTTCGGCCGTTTTGGACGTGGAATTTGAAGAAGCGGTTGAATTAGCCTTCTCTTTGCCTTCGGTGGACAGACGCTGAACAGGGTTTTTTCCAGCTGCAGCTTTCTTAGTTTGTTTCAGGCCTTCGTTCAATTTAGCAGGTGTTTTGCTCAAGTTAACCGATGGTTTTAGGGGGGACCCTGGTTTTCTTTGTCTGTGTCTGGTTCATGTTGGGGGGATGCAAGTCGAGCTTTTTTGACCTTGAACGTGGTGAGTGCTCGATCTGCTGCGGTTTCGACGGGTGTCACAGCGGTAACGGCTACAGCTTCTTCATTTGTGTAGGGCTTATAGTGAGGTTCAGCTTCCACATCAGACTCATTGACTATGAGGATGCGATGCGCATTTAGCTGGTAAACCTATCTTACACTTTGTTAAATGTCGTCATCATTGTAACAATCACATACCCTTCTTTCCTGACCTGTAAAGTTGCCTTGGTTGTCTTTGATCGGCATAATAAACATGTGTATCGATATCGTGATGATGACCAAAGTGCCTTCTTCTAGTGCGTCGTATTCTTCCCATGGGGGAATGATGTGCCTATCAAGGGTAGAAATATCATGCTGGACCAACTGGCTGTGGACATGTCGAAACAGCGGACAGCCATAGTCGATGAGAATGTTCAAGTCGTACGTACTATTGCCCACTTTGATTTCCTTATGATCACCGGAATTTGGCCCCATAGCGTGATCAGTGTCTTCCCCGACAGGAGCAAGGTCTGTCAGGGAAGTGACATCTCATGAACACTTCATTAAACGTTTAAGTGTGGGGATGCGTTCTGGAGCAACGTGAGGCACCTGGGTTCCAGGTGAATTGTTGATAAGATAGAACTCAAGACTATGCACGATGTATTTTGGGAGCGATGTGACCGCGAACAAATAATCGGTGTTCAAGTGAATTACGGCTTCTTAGTTAGTGTACATCTGGCATTTAGATTCAGCATGCAATCAGGATCGGAAGTAGCAAAAGGTACGTACTTTGTGCACAGCCTCATCATCGACTCTATCAGCCTCCATGATCTCATTGATCGCAACGAATTGGTTGTTGTACCGGTCTCGGAGTTCAACCGAGCACAGCATGGGGATTCCGGTCATGAACAGATTCTTGACTTTGGTGTCATCAGTAATATAGTTCGGCTGTTGACAATTTTAGTCAGATTTGTAGACAATGATATTCAACTGCTTACAGTTCCTCGACCAATAAAATGCGAGCCGCAAGCGCTGTGTTTAGTCCCAACTGCGGCGCGTTGAATTTCTCCAAAAATGCAAGCCTTAAACTCGTTTCTGGCGCCGTTTGGAAATCAAATCCATCCTTCCAGGGAGTCTTGCGCATGAAATCAGTCTTGTAGTCAACACGACGTAGAGACGATACGTGACCTTTCGTTCGACGACCACAAAGAGGTTATGTAGAAAACGTGAGAGGCCAGAAAACATGTCTTTCTAACACTGTAACAGGAAGAAAACGTGACCTTTCCATAGGCTTTCACGTGAGCATACAGCCGTCACAAAGAATGACGTCGTTGCAATGGGAAATGAAAGGATGAAGACCCGTCAACAACGACAGCACCTTGACAGCACGTTTGAAGGAAGCGGTGGTCCAGAATGCCCCCTGTGTGCCCAGTTAGGTTGACATAAGCAACGTCAATTTTTTTCTAAGGCAAACAGCAACATTTTTACAAGGTTTTTCTTGCTACACTTATTCGTTTTCCGTGACATATTGGGGACAACAACTACTGCATAAATTATATGGTATACAGTGCTTTGCATTGCCGTCTGCACAAGGGAGTTTCGAAAACTCTATTTGGTTTTGTATTTTCGTCACAGATTGTCACGTATCAGAACCAGATCTGAGCACACAATTTGCACACAACCAACTCCCATGGCGCCATAAGGATCAGATGCGATGCGCACACGGATTACCATTTGGCATGGTGGGCGTCATCTCTCAGCACAAGAGATATTAGGCCTTGTTGGATGAAGTGGTCTGTTTCTCCCCACTTTGTGGCAGTCACGGTACAACACATACAAACAGGTTTTCCAAATTCCGTTGTGCAGACAGCAGTGCAAAGCACTGTAAGATATCTACATATATCTACAACACACAAGGGTTGGTGTTTGTGCACACCCCAAACATACCCCAGGGAAACTCATTGCATCCGCCGCGCGAGCTTGAGCTCATCAGCATGCCGTGCCATGGTCCACATCAACACAAACAAAAATAAGTAGAAAGGGTGGTATCAGATTTAAAACAAGGGGAGGGGAGGGGGGCATACAGAATCACATACACGGTTCTACCTAACACCCCTATCGCCTGCACTCTACCCATTGGCCAATAAAGGCACGGCACGATGCGATGTGTCGATCGCGTTTGGGCATGTTGCCGTGTGTCGGGTCTCCCGTGTCTGGGCATTTTCGCGCGATGTGTCGGTCGCGTATCGTCGTTTGGTTGGTTACATGTCGCGTCGCATTTGGGTGTGTTGCCGTTGCGTCTCTTGTGTCACGTCTCTCGTGTCTATGCGTCGGTCGCGTACAGTCGATGTCAGTCGTTTGGTTGGTTGCATGTCGCGTCGCGTCGCGTTTGGGCACGTTGCCGTCGCGTCTCTTGTGTCGCTCTCTGGTGTCTGTGCATTTTCGCGTCCATACGCGGCAAGCACGTCGTGTGAATGCCGCGTCAACGAGGCCGAGGGGAATATCGACGAGGGAGGCTGGGCGGGAATGGGGGTCAGGACCAAAAAGATTTCAAAAGCTGTTTGGCAACTGTTGCAATGCTTTGGCTTATTTGGACATCATCACGTCAATCACGGTGACGGCTGACGTGACACTGACAGGGAAGTTCCGGAAGGTCTGACTCTAAGCCGAAGGCTTCTGAGACTACGTCATTCTTTGTGACGGCTGTATTATCCTTTCACGTCGAGTGGATGAAAACGTGATGGGAAAATTTGGCACGTGATTTTTTGGCCAATCGACGCTGCTACAGAAGACCCACTACTGACGTAGCGGGAACTTTCTGCTCATTCATTCAAAGTAAAGCTGCTGCGATATTGTTTCTATTATGCAGAGGTCAAGAGCAGCTATTAGATATGTGCCAACTCAATATCAAGTTCAATCCCAAAAGAAATTACAAGATGGGAGTTTTATAACTGGGTTAATGGACGTTCTCTTGAGAGTGCCACCGTGACTAATCAAAACAGCTCCTCTTCTTCAGCCTTCCAATTCTTAGCCATATCCCAATACCCCTTCAACCTGTCACCCAACAACTCCTTCGCATCCCTATCTGTGGGGCAACTCTTCGCCTTGAAATTGTTGTACGCCCGATCCCTCAGCATACCTTCCCAAACGAGATAGCACTTGTTATCCTCCAAAGACCGCACGCCGTCAGTAGCCGTTCCTTTCGCAGCAACAGCGGAGGTGCTTGCACCAGCCTCCCCCTCGACATCTGAATCGGGGTTCTCCAACTCCACGTCCTCCCCGCCCCGGGGACGTGCGGCCTCGGACCAGGCAATGCGCGTCATCATGAGCCGCCTGTAGTTCCGCATGAATTTGGCTGCGCCTTCCACGTAGACCATGCTGAAATGAGGGTTGAAGATGCAGACCCCAGTGAGGTTCAGCTGTTCCGCGTTCTTCCGGACCTTGAACTGGTGTGCGGGGTCGCTCAGAATCTTGACCCTGGAAGGACAAAGCTTCAGTTATCTGTGATGAAGGGGGAGAAGAAGAGAACGTACTTGTACACCGCACCATAAATGCCCTTCTTTTCTTCGTCTGCCTTCTTCGCCTCAACCTTTTCGCGACGTTGCTCGTCAGTCAACTTGCGTTCAGCGTTCATTTTTTCATGTCCGTGCTTGCGCTGTGCTACTTCACGTCTCACGCGAGCCTCGACTCGGGTCGGGTCTTGGACGGCATCCGACGTTAGAACTTTCATAAGATTGGCTAGCCGCACTGTAGATGGAGGGGACGTGGTGAGTAGGTTGTCTGTCAATGACAAACAGGAGCTTACCTTTGGGGGCATCAGGAGGCAACAGTCCCATTCGAATCCGATCTCTCTTATCTTGCAACACCTCCTTCCTCCTCAATTTCCTCATCTTCTTTTGCTCCTGTGAACGGGATATCTATTAGAATCGGAAGAAACAGTGGTTGGGCAAATCGTACCTTCTTAGTCAACATCATAGGCTTGAACGCTATTTTGTTCTTCTCCCCAGGAGCAGGGATGGGAATAGGATGCTGGATGTATATTGTGATAGGAGAATCCGACGTCCTAATATTGAGTTGTTCGAAACCAAACATCTCAATATCATCATAGCTCTTGGTTGGGAGCAACGCTGCATCCCACCACTCAGCGTCAGGTGGTGCAGCACGCTATTGGTTGCTTTATTATCGTATGTAAGATAGCAAGGGGGAACAAACACACCTTGATCGTCTTCTCGATACCCATGTCGCCATCCAATCCAGCCTTACGTGCGCTCTCGGCAATACGCTGCTTCAATGCCTCAAGCTGCGCCTCCTGCCTTTGTTGATTCGCCAAGGCCACATACTTTCCCTTCGGATTGAAACGGAACGATCGACTACCTCTTTCTCGAGGTGCGCCGTCGAATCCAGTGGCTCCTTGCCCGTCCTTTCCGGCGACGCTATATGGATTGGCAGAAGGACTCGGAGTTGCTATTGGAGGCGGGGGAGGCGTTGGTGTGGGCACATTTCGAACATTTGCCTGCGAATAGCTTAGTCGGTCGGCAGTGATGAAAAACTGAACAAACAAACCTTGATAGAGGCAAACTTGGGCTGCATCGGTTTGTATCTGTCCTTTTTTGACTGGGGTACGGTTGGGGTGTGGTCAAGCAATAGCGGATGAGCCGCCATTTTTAAGCCAGCTCCCTGTTGGGTCTGTTCGACTGGAGTACCTTTCTTCTTCCCAGTCTGAGGCATCGACTGCAAGACTCATTGTCAACACAGAATTATGTATATAAGTAAGAGACACACCATATACGGGTTATCTTTAATAGCAAGCTTGCTTTGTGCTTCAGCAACACGGCGCTTGGCCTCTGCCACACGCCGCGCAAGGTCATCTGGTGTTCCAGAACCGGATGCAGGAGTCGCTGGCGTCGGACCGCTTGATACAGTCGGAGACGGAGTGACGTTGAACACCACTTTCGATGGGAGTGACGCTGGAAGAATGGGGACTTTGGGTGTGGGTGCAGCAATTCCTGTGGTCGCCCTGGTCGCGGGAGCTGCAGCGACGAGAGGTACGAGAGGTTTTTTCATGGCAGCAAGCTTAGCCGCAATTTCAGCTCGCTTTTGAGCGATAAGGTCTGTGCCAGTCAACTTGAATGGATCGCACATGAGCTGGTGAGACGCCAGTGAGGCAAGGGAATGTACTCACACCGGAAGAAGATCCTCCTGCTCCATTACTGGTGATATTCTGGTAGGAAAGAAGGTTATAGAAACATATCAGAGGTGGTTTGACAAGGAGGGAATTCACCTTTCAAAACGGGTGTAGGGTGCAGAAAATTGTACTCACATCACTGTTAAAAGCAAAAGTACAAGTTAGCTTCATTCTTTCGTAAAAAAAAAAAGTGAATCCAAAGTTAGAGCGGAACTGACCTTTTGAGCTTCTTGTTGCTGGTAGCTTCAGTTCCTTCAAACGCCCGTTTTCTGTCGCTCATTATAGAAACGTTCAGTAAGGTCTTCTCTTGGATGGAGACTAAGTCAAAGGTGGAGATATAATCTTCCTCGAAGCTGTGCGAATAAGGAGCTCGTCGTCGTGAAGGGTGATGGTGAAGGGCAAGCCCCAGACGAGCGCGCGTAACGGTGACTTGGCTGTGACAAAAATGTATTACATAATCGACAATGTTTTCCCTCTCCTCACTGTCGCGGCGGGTATTCGCTGGAGCCAGTGCCCAGCGTGTCCAGACTGGACTGCAGCAAACTGCTCTTTCACCATTGAGCCTTTTCATCCGGCAGCGCAGTCAGCTCGCTCCCAAGTCGGTTCAGCACATTAAACGACACAAGGGCCGTATACCTATTCCCATCGGGGGTTCAACGAAGGGTACAACGTTGGCTTATGGCGAGTGGGGAATCAGGATAAAGGGGAACGGGGCTCGTCTTAGCGCTAAACAGCTTACAACCGCGCAGGAGGTCATCATGAAAAAGTTGAGGGTGATGAAGGGGGCCAAAGTCTACCTGAGGGTGTTCCCGGACATTCCGGTTTGCATCAAGGTAAGTCGACATGGAATAAGCTGGAGGACAATGGGCTCTAATGAATTTATAGGGTAACGAGACGCGTATGGGAAAAGGAAAGGGAACTTTTGAATTTTGGGCGACTCGGTTGGTGTAATATCTTCATTTCACTGTAGCTTGCTCACTTGTGCACCACAGCGTACCCACGGGACGCGTTATATTCGAGATAGGAGGGATTCCTATTCGCGAAGAACTTGCTAGGGAGAGTGCGTATCTATGTCTACCACCGCTTGCTCTCAAATGAACTCACCTTGGCCGCAGTTCTGCGGCTAGCATCGTCCAAGCTCCCAACGAAAATGGAGTTCATCAATCGTTCTAGTCCACCACGACTAGGCAATCTCCTTCTTCATCCTCCGAAATCTCCAGACTTGGGCCCTTCTATTATTCCGGTGCAAGCTGCAGGGAATGCGGCACAGCCAAGCGCCACTCAATAGGCCCTGTACTTGTCTAATTTTATCAACTATCCCTTCACCTTGCTCGTCATAATTGGAACACGTTCGCAGCTATATTCACGCATTTCCAGACTAAGAATCAGAGAACAGTCAGGAACACTCTTCGGTAGCTTTTTCCATTGGGCGTCATAACAAAGTAGAATCTCACAAGAACACATCTGAGCGAACTCATGGCAGGAATTGATCTATTTTGGGCTTGACAAATACCTGGTGACCACTACTGATGTGCTCTTGATTCCTTTATCCTTATCAGCCACATCATCGCGCGTCATTACCTCCATGACCGTGGATGTCCACTTAATCCACATATATAAGACGGCCTGAACGTCCGACCGACTATTGACCTTCTTTCAGCATGTCTCTTTCTCGACACAGTGTGTTATGATTCCTTGCAGTTTCTCGTCAAATACTCACCTAGACCGGTAGTCAACGCCGAAGAGGTTATCGAAGCTTGCAAAGAGCATCCTCACAAGAAACACTCCATCCGCGCAAGCGGATCCGGAACGGGATACCACCAAACCTGGCGCCGCGATGAAGACGCCCAACTCGCGCCCAAATATACCTTGCCCAAAGTCGGTATACCATCGAAAGCCGCTTACCAATTACTGCATGACCAGACTGCTCTCGACGGCAACCCTCTACTGAATCTCGCATCGTAAATTCTCGATCTCAAGTCATGGAACTACGTAATCAACCTTTGTCCTTAGATTCGTGCACACATGGATGCCAGAAGAAGCCGACAAGTTGATCATGGAGAACATCAACAAAAATATCGTCGATTTGGATGAATACCCAGCAGCTTCAATTATCCATAATCGCGCCATCTCGATGTGTGCGTACCTATATCGCCTGACAAATGTACTCATCTGATTATCTTTCCAGTGGCCGACTTATGGAAGGCGCCCAAGGAAGGCAAGGTTATCGGAACTGCTACAGCGGGATCCTCGGAAGCTATCATGCTTGGAGGACTTGCCATGAAAAAGCGTTGGCAAGAAGCCCGCAAGGCGGCTGGGAAGGATTACTTCCACCCTAACATCGTTTTTGGTTCCAACGCCCAGGTCGCTTTGGAGAAGTTCGCCCGGTAAGTTTCGTCAATATACACACCAAGTGCCCCATCGACGCAAACTCCTTCTCTTTTAGATATTTTGACGTGGAGACACGCCTTGTCCCTGTCAAAGCCTCCAACGGATTTATCATGGACCCCAACGACGCCTTGCAGTTCATTGACGAAAACACAATTGGTGTCATTGTCATTCTCGGTAGCACCTACACAGGCCACTTTGAAAATGTAGCGCTCATGAGTAAACTGCGTAAGCCTTTTTCTTCCCTCATTTGCCACCCTCATCATATCCCATCCAAAGTCGACGATTTACAGGAACGCACCGGCCTTGACATTCCCATTCACGTGGACGGCGCGTCTGGGGCTTTCATTGCACCATTTGCATACCCGAAGCTGAAATGGAGCTTTGACGTTCCTCGCGTGGTGTCAATCAATACTTCAGGACATAAATTTGGTTTGGTCTATGCTGGATTGGGTTGGGTCTTGTGGAGGGACGAAAAATACCTCCATAAAGACTTGGTGTTCGAACTTCGTAAGTTACGCTGTCCAATTAACCGAGAGTTTTATGAATGACGCCCTCCGGCTTGTAGATTATCTTGGAAGCACAGAATATTCGTTCACGCTGTACGCCTCATTTCCTTTTTTTTCCTCTTTGGATTTCAACTTATCCGCATTTTCTAGCAACTTTTCTAAACCTGCAGCCCCAGTGATTGCGCAAATGTTCAATTTTCTCAATCTGGGCTTTGAAGGTTATCGTAAGATTGCAATTAAGGACCTTCGCAATGCGCGGTTGCTTTCTCGGGCTTTGGAAAATACTTACTTCGAGGTTTTGAGCGATATTCATCGTCCCGTTAAGGGAGATGCACACGCTAAACATGACGTTGACGATCCTGAGCATTATCTTCCTGGGTTACCTGTGGTGTCGTTCAGGTAAAGAAACGCTGGGTGTTACTTTCCAATATGCTAAATGCATTCCAGGTTGTCGGATAAATTTAAACAGGAGTACCCTCATGTCCAGCAGGGCTGGGTCCAGGTATGTATGAATTGTCGTCAACATTTTAATTGAATTCTAATTCATTGAAAAAGTCTTTGTTGAGGACTAAAGGGTGGATTGTCCCTAACTATAACGTAGGTACCGCCCATGGGTAAAATTATTTTCTTACACACTTCTAGGCACCGCTGGGCGCGGCGGAGGTTGAAATTTTACGCGTTGTCGGTGGGTCTCTGAGCCTTCACCTTTTATACGCTTGCTCTCATACGTTTTTCCAGTTCGTGAGACACTGAGCCAGGACCTCGTTGAGAGACTCATTGTCGACATTTTGGAGATTACCGAAAAACTCTTGGGTAAGACGAGATTCTTATCTATCGAATAATACAATTCATTTTTTTTATCATATAGTTCCAAACAACGTCTTGGCGGCAATCACTACTACCTCGACCCAAGTTTTGCACCAACCCGACAAGTCCCACGGTAGGCCTGATAAGGACAACTTTGGTGATGCGGAAATCGAAGGCGGCAAGACACAGGAAGGGTTCTCTAGACAGTGTTAGGAAAATGTACGTTTTAGCGGGGTTGAAGCAGATGAGATGCAATGAACAATTTGTGAAAATTTTGGTGGCGAGAACGCTATGCATTGTAATAAGGATAACCTGGAATGCAGCCGGGCGTCAGATAATCTTTTCTTTCCAGCCCGTTAAATGTCTGGATGTTGGGGAACGCCGTCGCCAGGGCTGTCCTGCATTTCATATTGATATGGAGGTTGTAGCCTAGAGTTGCACTGGTGAAAAGACTGTGGACAGCCCACTCTGGAACGGGAACTTTGTTCATCTCCTTACAAAACTACCGAAGAAAAAATAGTATAAGATTGCATTGGGTGGCACAACTCAAGAGATAAATTCAAATTCACCTCTTCTGCAACAAGTTCACCGCGCAGGTAAATCTCCGACATTCCTTGTGGAAGGAGATAGTGGTATTTAACAGTAAGATCTTGAAGATCCGGTAATGTGGTTGATAGAAACCGAAGGAGGTCGGGGTTGAGATAGTTTGTGAAGATATGCAACTTTCGGAGATTTGATCCCACCGCAAATTTTCCGTTGAACAAATCGTTGTCGGCAAACGAACGACATCGTGCCGTGAACCGTAAGGTAGCCAATTCGGCATTCCGCAGAACGTAGTCCACCGCAGCGGCGGTTTCAAAATAATGAACGGAGCAAGAGGCATCCAGGGATAGGCTACGTAGTCCCGGTAATTCCACATGAAAACAAGGGAATTGATACCAGTAACCTGCTGGGATTTTGAGGTAGGGAGAGCCCTGCTCCAGCCATATTTCCAAGTTCTTGAGTTGGCGTGAATGCGATGACAGAAAATCATGGAGCGCCGAACAATCCGTTGTCTTGTCAATAGAAATTGAGAAACTGTCTAGAGATGGCAAATGACTGAGATATCTCAAGGAAAGATCCAGGGAGTGCTCGGAATACAAGGAGCGGAGGGTGAGAGCCTGCAGGGTATTAGAATGGTTGTTGATGAGAGTGGTCAGTCCTGTTACATCTCCTTCAGGGAGGTCATTTGCGAGGGGTGGGCGAGGTAAACAAACTTCCAGTGAAAGTTTTTGTAAAGCTCGAAGTTTGAGAGTGGTGTGGTAACCACTAACAATGTCATGGATAACCAGCAAAGGCATCTTCAATTTGAGAACTTGTAAGTTTTGGCCGAAAGAACCCCAACCTGCTGAAAGGAATCCAACGAGTGGGACGTATCCAGCTGAACCGCTGAACTCGAAATGGTTGCACTCAACCTCCAGTTGTGTGAGGGAGACAAGATTAGATAAAATCTTGCGATCAAATTGAGTTTGGGCACCAGGTTGAACACGAATTCCTGTAAAGGAAGGCCCCTGTCGCCTAAGATTCATCTGCTTGGGTTGCATAGGGTTCACCTTTTGAAGCACATCGAAGAAGACTCTTTTCCATTTGCTTCGGCCATGGATGTCAAGGTTAAGAAAATCTCCAACAATTGTGGGACATAGGTGGATCACTCGAATATACTTGGCGAGTCTTTCATCCCTGTCGAAGGCTCCGTTAAGTTATAACGAAGGAAAACTCGAGGAAAGGAAAATACTTTAGGTGACGTTCAAGGTCACGAAACCTTCGTTTATCAAGAGGCTTGTTCATATCAACGAAACGGTAGCGTTGTTGGAAGGCTGCTTCAAGAAATGGGCGATTGACACTGTACAATCTTTGTACCTCTTCGGTGAGTAAGAGTTCGATGATTTGCCACCATATTTCGTCTGGGAGATCTGGGGTGTCGATGTGTGTTTTCCGGGTCATCAAGCATGATTTCATGGATTTCCACATGACAGGTGCCATCAAATTTTCAGTTGGTGGCAATTGAATTTCTCATCAACCTGAGAACATAGACTTGAGCCCAGTCTTCGATGGTAGTCGCTGTGCTTGATCTGAGTAAGGGGATGCAGTGTTGAATCCGACAAAATGTCTGTGTTTGAAACGCTAGTAGACCACTGGCATCGGATTTCATCGGACTCCTGAAACTCCGTGGTCTAACTCGCAAAAAATCCTCGAAATCATGTTAGTGTGTACTCAACTGTTATCCCTTGCCTTGCTGGCAGCATTGAGCCACCAGTCTCTTGAAGGTCTACATGAACGCAAGAGCAAACTGTTCGATCATTCCCACCATGACGACATGACAACGGGTGAGTGCGTTCCATCTTCTCCTCCTACCAACTATTGCAGCAGTATTGCTTACCGTGCTTCGGCAGACTTGGAAGCTCCTCAACGTACACGATAGCAGCAGGAACAACAAGAACAGCGTGGAGTCCGGGTCAACAAATGCGTCGCCATCCTTACTGCTCCCAACGCTGGAAAGTTACCTTCGCAACACCGGTCTCGGTTTAAGATGCATCTTGAACTCCGAACTCTTGAGAGATACTAGAATGGACGCGTTACTTGGGAACGGTCCCATGAGTAAACAGGGAGGGAAGGTCCTGAGCGAGTTGAGGAATGTTATACAGGCGATCTTGCAGTTTGGCATGGAAAAGACGGTGTAGTGCTCTGCCACCCATGCAAAGTCTGTGGCTAATTCAAACGCCTTCCACACAATCGTCCAGCGTTCCTCACCTCGGCTGCATTTCGTCTGCTCATCGCAAACTTTTTCCCTAGCTGCTCGGGGAATCGGGATGTTGCAGACCCTGCAATTCAAGTGCATAGTATGGCTGCAGACGTTGAAGACAGGTTGAAAGCCTAGTCAACGTGGAGAAACTGCTGATAAGATTAAACATGACGTTGTTCTGCGTTTGCAACAGGCATATTCAAGTCTTGCCCAAATCACTATTGCATAAACTGACCTCGCTTGTCGTAGACCCTCGACAGAGTACAACAAGACCCTGCCTCGCGATACGTCGTCAAAGCCAATGTCATTATTTTGTGCAAACACGGTCATCGTTACGGACATCATCTCGGAAATCACATTTCCTTCAAACTATCCTCCTCACCCGTATCGTACAGGTAGCAATCCCAACGTCAACGTCATCTCTCCACCTGATAAGGACAACTTTGGTGATGCGGGGGTTGAAGGCGGCGAGACACAGGCAGTTCTCTCGACAGTGTTAGAAAAATGTACGTTTCAGCGAGATCGAGTCAAGTAAAGTAAATGAGGTACAACGAACGATTTGTGAAATTTTCGTGCGACAGGGCGAATTACGATGCACTGTAATAAGGAAAGCCTGGAACGCTGCCGGGCATCAGATAATCTTCTCTTTCCAGCCCGTTGAATGTCAAGATGTTGGGGAATGCCGCCGCCAGGGCTGTCCTGCATTTTAAATTCTTTGCGTAGCCTAGAGGACTAGTAAAAAGGCTGTGAACTGCCCACTCTGGAACGTAAAGATTTTTCATCTCCTCACAAAACTACCAAAGAAAAACTAGCCTAAGATTGTAGGCACAATTCGAAACAGATTCAAACTCACCGCGTCTGCTG
Organism: Laccaria bicolor S238N-H82; assembly: GCF_000143565.1. Classification (NCBI taxonomy): domain Eukaryota; kingdom Fungi; phylum Basidiomycota; class Agaricomycetes; order Agaricales; family Hydnangiaceae; genus Laccaria; species Laccaria bicolor. Next base: position 152,878 of record NW_001889914.1, read on the forward strand.
TAGCTTCAGCGTTCAGGGAAATCTCCGAACCTTCTTGTGGAAGGATGGAGTGAAACATAATGGTAAGATCTTGAAGATTTGGTAATGTGGTTGATAGAAACCGAAGGAGGTCGGGGCTGAGGTAGATTGTAAAGATATGCAATTTTCGGAGTTTTGATCGAACCACAAATCCGTTGATTAAATCATTGACCTCGGCGAACGAAAACGTTCCTGCGGTTAACCGTAAGGTAGTCAATTCGGCATTGTACCGCAGAACGTAGTCCACCGCAGCGGCGGGATGGAGAGGATAAACGCAGCCATCCAGAGACAGGTTGCGTAGTCCCGGTAATTCCACATGGAAGCAAGGAGGTTGAAACCAATGACTTGATGGGGTTGTGAGGTCGGAAAAGCCCTGCTCGAGCCGTATTGCCAAATTCCTAAGCTGGTGTTGATGCAATGACAGGAAATCATGGAGTGCTGAACAATCCGTTTTCTCGTCAATAGAAATGGAGAAACTGTCAAGAGATGGCATATAACTGAGATGTTTCAAGGGAAGATCCAAGTAGTCATTTGAATACAAGGAGTGGAGGGTGAGAGCCCGCAGAGTATTAGAATGGTTGTTGATGAGAGGAAGGAGAGTAGTGAGTTGTGTTACATCTCCTTCAGGGACGTAATTTACGAAGGGCGGGCAAGTCATAGAAACTTCCAGTACGAGTTCTCGTAAATCTGGAAGTTTGAGAGCGATGGGGTTACTACTAAGAATGCCATAGACAACCACCAAAGGCATCTTCAATCGGAGGATTTGTAAATTTGGACCGAAAGAATCCCAGCCCGCTGAAAGGAATCCGAGGAGCGGGGTGTATCCAGTCGAATACCAGAACTCGAAATAGTCGCACACAACCTCCAGTTGTGTGAGGGAGGCAAGATTATATAGAATCTTGCCATCGAATTGAGTTTTTGCACCAGGCCGATCAGTATAGGACGGTCCCCGTCGCATATTCCCAAGTACGTTTGAAATCAAATTTCCTGTGAAGACCGGTCTCGGTTGCATGGGGTTCATCTTTTGAAGCACATTTGAGAAGATCCTTTTCCATTTTCTTCGGCCACGTATGTCATGGTGAAGAAAAGCTCCAAAAATCGTGGGACGTAGGTGGATCACTCGAACATACTTGGCGAGTGTTTCGTCCCTGTCAAAGGTTCCATTAAATTATAACGACGGAAACTGGAGGAAAGGAACATACTTTAGGCGACGTTCAAGGTCACGAAACCTTCGTTTATCAATTGGAAGCCCGTCCAAATCAACAAAACGGTAGCGTTGTTGGAAGGCTGCCTCAAGAAATGGGCGGTTGACACTGTACAGCCTTTGTACCTCTTCGGTGGGTAGGAATTCGATGATTTTCCACCATAATTCGTCTGGAAGATCTGGGGTATCGATGTGGGTTCCCCGAGTTATCAGGCTGGATTTTCTGGAGTGCCACATGGCGGGTGCAAATCAAAAGTTCACTTCATGGCAAGTTTCTCCGACATCATCTCTAGCTGTGAGAACATCAGATTTCATCTCCTGTGTCTGAACGCATTTGTGTGTGCTCAGCTGTCATTCCTTGCAATTGCCTTGAGCTGACCTGCAGTATTAAGGACACACCAGTCCCTTAAATGAACTCTTCGATCATTCCCTCTATGACGACATAATAAAGGTGAGTCCGTCTCATCTTCTCCTCTTACCAAAAGAATGGACTATTGCTTACCGTGCTTGGGCAGGCCAGCTCCTCCTCAACGTATACGACAGCAGCAACAACAAGAACAGAATGGGGTCAACAAACTCGTCGCCATCCTCACTGCTCTCAACGCTGGAAAGTTACCTTCGCAAGACCAGCTTTCGGCCTCTGGGAATGGGCCCATGAGTATACAGGGGAGGAAGGTCTTGAGCGAGTTGAGGAATGTTATACAAGCGACCTTGCAGTTTGGCATGGAGAAGAATGGTATGGCCCGGGCGTTCTGATACCCATTCAAACTCGGTGGCTAATTCACGTATTAGATGATGACAAGATTCAAGACTTGCTGTACGAAACTACTCAGATCGAAGGACCCCCCATAGGCTTAGATGTGGATAGTTCAGCGGCTAGTACAAGACTCGACTCGCTCAGCGCGGGCGCTTCTGAACTCAAGGATCAATGTACGTTTATAACGCTACAATTTGACTGTAACTAACGGCCCCCTCCTATTCAGTACCAACTGCTGGAGACTTCGCGTTTGATGCCGCGACTCTAATAAACGCATTCCACACAATCGTCCAGTCATTCTTCACCTCGGCTGCATTTCGTCTGATCATCGCAGACTTTTTCTCTATCTTACGCGACCTGCTCGCGCATGCCGCTGGGGATGTTGCAGATACTGCAATTGAAGTGCACGGTATGGCTGGAGACGTTGAAGACAGGTTGAAAGCCCAGTCGATGCCTACCAAGGTTGGGCTGGATGACTTATCTGCCACTGTGAACAGCCTCGTGGATGAAGCAAAGGATCGAAGCGAAGAGAGCGTCAACAAGATGCGTGGCATCAAAGACGAGTGGAAGGACCTTGGTGCAGAAACTGCTGATAAGATTAAAAATGACATCGTTTTGCGTTTGCAACAGGTATGTTTAAGCCTTGACCAAATGATTATTGCCTAAATTGACCTCGCTCGTTATAGACCCTCGACAAAGTACAACGAGACCCTGCCTTGCGATACGCTGTCAAAGCAATTTCAATTATTTTGTGCAAATACGCTTACAAGTTCGTCGTCGTTGCGGACATCATCTCGGAAAGCACATCCCCACCAAACTATCCCCCTCACCCATATCCTACTGATAGCAATGCCAACCTCAATGTCATCTCTCCAGCACTCAAACAGGCGCTGGTCGACTTCCGGACACTTTTAGAACGTATAGCTCAGGGCCGTTCTCTGACTGGTCTCCTATCAGCCTTTGAAAATGTCGTGCGCGAGATTACCAGCGTCCCAGGGGAAGTCGCAGAAGAAGTGGAAAAAAGGATTGTTGACAAAGATGCGGGGAAGAAAGGCAAGAAAGGGAAAAAGGCGAAACAAAAGGCAAAGCAAAAACAGGCAGATAAAGAAGCTGGCGTAGACTCAACGGGTGATACCGTCCTCTGGCACTACTTTTCGAACATTGGACGGTTCTTGGAGAAAGCGCTCGCTGAGCCTGGATGGGCCATGTCGCATTCGGGTCAAGTCGCTGTGAAGACGCTGGTGGAAGATACTGTGAGACTGGTCAGCGTGGTTGGGGAAGTAGTTGAGGAGGAAATCGTTGGTGGTATTGATGAGAAAGAGGAGGCCGGAAACGAATCCCGAGGGCAACCGAAAGCTCCATCCGAGCTCCAGCTCAACAAATTTGGCGCGGACGTGCGGCTATTCCTCAACGAACTGGAGGCGTACGTTCTTGCTGTGGAAGGCGACAAAACAACGATGAAGCTCGTCAACGTCCTCGACTCTTTTGGCGACAGCGTTTCGGATTTCACCTCGACGGGTGTGAAGCAGCAAAGGAAGCGAGATTGGGGACAGGCGTGGACGCAGTGGCTAGGATGGGCAATACCTCGGGTGATAAAGATGCTCCCTGCCAGTGGGACCATCCCCATACCTTCGATCGAGGTGAAGAGTGGCGGTGTGGAGGCCGGGTTGTACGCCCTTTTCGTGCAGGGCTTGAAGAACGGTGGTGGAGTGGGGACGAGTTTGGTACCTGATGAAGTGGTTGTGAGGGAATGGTCGGAGATGAAGATCGATATGGCAGATCCCCCTTCAACCTCGACAAGTGACCTAAATGAAGGCTACAGCACGAATTCAACGCAACCCGCAGTCGGGACCAGGAAACGACCGTCCATCGAGACCAGTTCGCGGGTCCGTGTCCACATTGATGGTGTACGTGCCAAAGCCGAAGGAATGGGATACTACTTCAAATATCCTATTCTGGGTGACTGTACATATGAAGATGAGGGTGTGTTGAGTGTTGACGTTGGTATGGGGGCTACGGGAGCCGGCTTTGGGATCGATGTGGAGGTCGAGATTGAAAGTGGGAGTGTACCTCTGGAACACGAAGAGAATGTGGTTATTCCTGCCATCGTCGTCCACGACGAGGAAGAGCAGCAAGTCAATGATGGTGATGATGACGATGACGGGCCGCCGAATATCGACATTCAAAAAGCTGTTGCCCAAGCCGTTCGCAGGTCTGCAGCAGTTGCTTCTCCCGCTGCTGCTGCTGCTGGTGAGATCAACGTCTCCCGCCATGACGTGTCGAAGCCCGCATCTGTCATCGCGAAACCCCTTTTCCGTGTTGTGGACGTGGAAGTCGCACTTCGTGGGCTGAATTTCAAGATCGACCAGAGCCGTCATTGGATATTGAATAAATTGGTGCTGCAGCCTCTTGTGGGACCTACTGTATCGCGTCTGGTGAAGAAGGCTCTAGAGGATAAAGTGAGGAATGGGCTTGAGGAGCTGTCTCAGGCCCTGGGAGATGCTATTGTGGACGTTCAACAGAATGCGGTCGCTCGTGAAGGGGCAGAGGGCACGCTAGAATGGGCTGCAGTGATTGGTGATTGGGTCCGCGCACTGGTCAAGGCCTTGATCAAGCACACGCATCGTGATGATGCGGAATGTGTCGACGGTTCGAAGACGACGACACATATGGATGCGACACTGAAGGGCGTGGTTTACACCTCCACAATGGCCCAGCAGCAGCCGACTGCGACGCCTCCCATGGTTTACGACAGGTCTAGCGAGGAGGTTAACGCGCCAGCACCTCGAGGTGGTAAAGGACGGCAAGAACTGGAGGAAGACTTTGAGGCGGACGCTTACGAGACCGTTGTCGCTGTTGGTGGCGGACCACAGTTGTTCCCCGGAAAAGGAGGGCCTTATGGTGTGCGAAACGATGACGCTGCTAGTGGGGGGAATGATGAAGAGAGGCAGGGTCTGATTGAAGGGTTGAAAAGGTTAGCTGATGATGCTGTTGATGGGGCAAGACGGGGACGGGAAATTGTTGGAGAGGCTGGGGCCAATTGGGACGAGAGAAAGAAAGTAGAGGCGCAAGGAAACGGGTGGAGAAGCGAGGCATTCAACATTTTTGATGTTCACCCGAGTTCTCGATGAATATTGAATCTTTTTCGGCGCGGTACCTACATATATAAAATACTCAGGCATAATAAATTTCGGTTGTTCATGTTTGGACCCAAGTCAACCTGAACATCAACTCCACAGGACCACAATCAAACCACAATTTGAATATGCCTCGCGTCGTCCACCTCAAAGGAACCTTCAGATCTCTCCACATCTGAACATTGTTGTTGCCATTGTTCAGGTTTTGGTCGGAGCTTCAAATCGTCATATAAATGTCAGATAATGTTGTTCAATTGAACGAAGCCACCTATTCTGCAATATGCCCCGCACCCACCTCGCAGGAACCTACGGAGTTCTCATGAACGAATGCTGGATGCTGGAAGAGGGTTTCAAGCGTGGTCTTGTCAAATACGACCCCAAAACCTACAAATACTTACTCCAGGGATGGCCTGAACAGCCTTTCAGCGATGCAACAAAAGATAATCTACGAGTCTGGCCTTCCTGGCCTCCACATAGGTCAAGTTTGGGTCGGAGATGGGCCTCAGATGGCTTAACCATTCTATCCTGGGTTTTACCCGGCTCGTTTTGGAGAGGCCGTCACACTGCCAAAGTTGAGGAACAGATGAAGAAGTTTTGCGAACTTGCCCACATCACTTTCCACCCGAAGCCCAGGTGGTGGGCTTCGGCTGACGGAGACATGCCTCCAATTTTGAAGGGCGTCACCCAGGTGTGCGGAGAGCTTGCTGCGATGCAATTGGAAAGCTCGCCATACTGGCAGCCGAGGCGGCGACCTGGCTAGTGATGTACGTCTGTCTTCCTTTTGCGTTCACTTGGCTTTTCTAATGTTATCAGCCTTGAGCCTGTATTTTTTATCAACGATTCGCCACCTCACTCTCTCTGTCGCCTTTGCATACCAATGTCACTCAATTATTGTCATCCGTCAGGAAATACCAGCTTGTGTACTTGGAAGTTATGTATTCCGGAGCGGTCCCAATGAAGAACAACCGCCTTCCGATACACATGTGCAGCGCCAGTAATTACGACAAAAAGACACAGTACTCCCCCCTGCCACAGATTTTGAATTGCGATTACTCCGAGGCGACTGCTTTCGAGTCTAAGTGCGCCCCGACTTTAAAATCTCAAGAAGAGCGAGTTTGTAGTAATATTTCTCTTGTCAGGCTCGTCTTTCTTCTCCAAAACACATTCGTGTACCAGATGACCATCAAACACATCGCAGCGCTATCTTTCATTTCACAAGCATTTTGCGAATCGCCAAGTCTGTTGAAGGATACTAGGTTTGAAGCCAAGTACTACTACTTGAAGCTCGTAACGCTCCCAGTATGCACCCATGGCTATTATTAGCAACGCATCGTTGGATTGCGCCATGTGATGTCACCATTGAAGTCGCTGGCGCCTATTGACAATCCACTTACAACAAGACAATGTCAAGCGTAGCAACAACGCTCGTCGTGGGTGCTTCACGAGGATTAGGTCTTGAGCTGGCAAAAGCACTGGCGTCTCAGGGACACAACGTCTTTGCAACCATTCGTTCCGCAAAATCAGCATCATCGCTACCACCCAGTGTCCATGTCATCGAAGGGGTTGATTTGAGCGAGGAGAGTGCCGGTCCTGCTATCGTCCAGGGTTTGAAGGGACAGAAATTGGATCTCGTTATCGTCAATGCTGGGGTGTTCAAGAAAGAGGTACGTTGCGCCGATCATGCTCGATCATGAATCGTACCCTTTAATGAGATCTGAGTGCAGACGCTTGATAGCTTAAACTTCGACGGTGAAGTGGAAATGTACAAAGTTGTAGCGATCGCGCCTGTTTTCATTGCCCATCATCTGTCAGTTTGAGATTATTAACTTAATACCCCACTTCGGGCTGAAATTTGCAACAGGTGGAAGGCGGACCTCCTGCCTTCAGGCTCTAAATTTATTCTCATCAGTACCGAAGGGGGGTCCATCCAGTTGAGAACAAAGGAAGAAGGCGGTGGAAATTATGCTCACCACGGAAGCAAAGCCGCCGAGAACATGGTTGGAAAGCTGCTTTCCAACGATTTTTACGACAAAGGCGTCACTGTGGCCATGATCCACGTAAGGAGCCTGGTTATCAAAGAGTCGGCAAAGTCTGAAAGGGTAAAAATTATAGCCTGGCTTTATGAGGACGGACATGACAAAGGGCGTCGGCTACGACCAATACTATGACTCTGGTGGAGGTGAGTCAAGTGTTTGTTTCCAAGTGTTCAAGTTGACGCAGAGATATCCAAGCCGTCGAGCCTAGCGAGGCAGCCCGCTCCACTCTTGAATTTATTTCGACCATTACGCACGAGAAAACGGGGACATTTTGGGCTCCTCGTGGACCAAGGTTTGTAACTTCCGTGTTACTCACCGACAATGGATAGCTGAAGTCTTACATTCCGTCAGAGATATCGGGGAAGCCGAGCGCGTCCTTGGGGAAAATCTGCCGACCCCTCTGCAGCTTCCCTGGTAAACTGGCGCTAAGTTGGGATCGCGTTGTACTATAGGGCTGCCTCAAGAAGTTCCTAGAAGATGTAAATAAGTGAATCTACTGTTAATTGGTCCTTGCTTTTTCAGTGGGCTATCCGGAGGAACGGTCAGAAGTACCTCCGAGTGAGTGGTCGCAAGCCCAGAGGTTGAATTCATACCAGAAGTCCAAAGTCTCAGAAACGCAAGAAGGAAAAAAAAGAAAAGCACAAGTCACTGTCCAAGTCATCTAGATCTACTAACCATCCAGCAAAAGCAGGGCATCGTCGTGGAAGGAAGGGTATACTATATATACAATTCACAAAAACGGACGACAATTACAATTACAAAGGTGGCTAGAATAAGAGTGAGGGGACGTAGCAGCGTGCGTGATATGAATTAAAAACGGGATCATGCCATTGAGGAAGGAAGCCCGGTTGATCCATTCTTCGAGAATGTACCAAGGGGGAGGTAAATGACGGCCTGATCCTCAGCGCTGAGAAGATCGCTCAAGCCTATGTAGTACGCAACCAAGGAAGTGACAACGCCGATCCCTCCACCAGCTTTGGTCACACTGCATAGCAAATAATCAGCCTATAAGTATCTGTGTACACAACTACCACACTTACTTGGCTACACCCGAGAAAGAGCCTCCAGCGAGGAGAATGAACGTAAGAGTGAGAAAACTGAACAGCGTAATAAGCGCGATGCTCTTGCGGAGGGTGGCAATCCTACAATGGAAGGTCAAAAAAGACACTTCAAGAACTCGGAAAATAGAAGACCCACGTAAGGAGGAACGTGAAGATCGCCCAGGTGAGGAGGTAAATCCCGAGGGCAGATTCGAATTCATCAGCGTTAGTATATGCAGCACTGATGCCACTGCCGGGGATGAAGATCGTCGCGAAGGACATCCAGAACGCGCCAAATGACGTGAATGCTATTACGATATTATCAGCATAATTGGACTCCGAGAGCTACGGGATATGCGTCGACGCGCCAAGGAAACGCAAGTCGAGGAAAATCTAGGCGCCGGGAATCGGGATAGTTTGAAATTTAACTCACCAGTGGCACTGAAAGCATTCCCCCTGGGGAACTCCCACATGCCGGCAAGGAGTTGAGCGAGGCCGCCGCAGAAAAGCCCCATGCCGACAACGACATTCGGGTGGCTGATGCTCCGCGTGCCCAAGTTGTATAGCGAGAGGATCAAAGTAGTAGACGCAAATGAAAAGAGACCTCTGTTGAAAAAAAAATGGAAAAAGTGAGAACGGGGAGGACAACTTTGAACGCAGTGGGCATACAATGTACCGGGCTCAGCGATCCTGGAAGGACGAGCTACGCCGTAGCTATTCGCATCGGAATAATTGACAGGAGGGTTGTTGGCCTGTACGGCAGCCTTCTCGAGGACATCAAGCGACGAAGGCATGTTTGATTCGGCAGGGAAGTTTTAGGAAGGAGCGTAGTTGAAGCGGGAAAAGGCAAGGCAAGATGAAGAAGGCAGTGGAACGGCTTAAGTGGGTGATCTCAAAAACGCAAAAACATTTGGCCCCCGTTGCCGGGCTTGTTCTGTTTATGCCTCATCCCAATGTCATGGTCGATCGTTGCGCGCCCGAATATTGTCAAATAAATTTTACCACGGAATTTGCGGTAGTTCCGCAGGTAATTTTGGAAGAGAATGCCCGAAATGGTCTGAATACCTTCCCACTTTAGATCGAGCGGAAGCTAATATTTTTTGGTACAACTCCAACCCGCCGCTTAAGACGGCACGTCCGTCGCCCCGCACTCCTCCATGTGCGTCATAAATAAAACTGATAATCCCCCCACCGGCTCCCCAATACCCTCGCAAAGAAAAAATTCAGGCTCATGATGACAATTTCGAGGTCCTAAATATACCTTCCGCCCGCTCGAGTCTAGACTCTTTGCGGCTGCTGCAAAGAAGGACAGCTGAGCTGAAGTCGGACGGTTTCTCTCTTTCAGTTTACTTCGCAGTTTTACTCGAAGATCTCCGACAGGGAAGACTGAGCTTTTGCCATTCAATCCATCCAGATAAGAACCAACTTGGAAGAGGGCGGCGAATATTATCATCCTCGCCAAGGAAGCAAAGCCGCCAAGAACATCATGATGGATGGAAACGTTGCCGTCGATCATTGGTCGATCAAGCATTCAATAGTCGGGCACGACGCAAAATATACCAGCCGTTGAGGCTCGAGCTCCGTCGATCCGTTCTACTCTCAGTCAAGTTTAATTCCACCGTTCTGCACGAGTAAGCTGGGGCAGACTACTCGTAAACCAAGGTTTGCCATCTCAAGCGCTTCCTACAGATGACGTGTCGTAGCTGGAGAAGGCGGACGCATTCTTGTCGAAGATTTACCGATCCCTTTCCCTTATGCTAAGTAGTAGGCGGTCGACGCGTAAGTCAAGATCCTTTCGTTCGAAGAGTGGCAGGGAGAAAGAAAAAGTAGATAGTTTGACTGCTGGCCAGCCCCTGTGTCTTTGAGTTGTCCAATAGAGTGATCTTGTTGAGATCAGAGAAAATTGCTAAAGGCTGGCGTCAGGGGACAACCGCAAAGTCGGTAAGGCCTACTATCATAGTGGAAGGAGACCTCGCATCGTCTAGCAGCAGCTTGTGGAAGACTCCGTTCGGGACAAGCGTCAACAAACAAACGTTCTAACAAGCACAGCAACTTGCTCTCAGCCAACTCTCAGCCATCCCTTGTCCAAGCGCCGATCTCAGAAATTTCGGAGATGCGACGAAGCGGACTTATAGCTTCCAACGAAGATTCTCCGTCGTCAAATGAGGAGATTGAAGAGGAGGACATTTCTGCTAGCGACGATGGTGATTCGGACAATCAAGAAATCGATGCCACTCCAATCCAGCACAAAAAGCGGGCGAAAAGCACCCATGATAGTCGGCCATCGTTTAATACCATAGTGGAAACCTCGTTTGATGCGTACTTCACTTACAATTCTTCCCGCGCACAAACTTCTACCAATGTTTTCTCGAAACTGGTTTTGCCCCTTACTCCTGAAGAATACTCAGAAGCCATACGCTCAGCGGCCAGCAATCTGAAGTCGGTGGAGCCTGCCATACTTGCAGATGGATATCGTACCAAGGTCTTTTCTCGTTGCATGTCCGAACTCAAGGAGGGTTTCAACATTCTCTGTTACGGATATGGATCCAAACGGGACATTCTCAATAAATTCGCAACTGAATGTTGCGCGAAAGCCGGCCACGTCGTTGTAGTCAACGCGTTTCAACCCAATTTTGTGATGAAAGATCTTTTTACTTCGATCGAAAACGTACCCGGCGTAACAGACCAAGAATTAACTTCCACGGCTATCGAGAAACAAGCGCGGAGAATTTACGACTTCTTCGCAGGGCCATCGCAAGAACATCTATATCTCATCATACACAACATTGACGCTGCTCCTCTACGTAACCCGAAGGCGGAGGCTCATCTTTCACTCCTTGCGCACAATCCACGCATTCACATCGTCGCATCCATTGACCACATCAACGCTCCCCTTCTCTGGTCCTCTTCGGAGTCATCCTCTCGTAAACCTCACGGACCGATAACCGATTCTACTACATCTCGTGGATTTGCATGGTTGTGGCACGACCTTACAACACTTGCCTCCTATGATTTTGAGCTGGCATTCGCAGACCGGTCGTCGATATCTGGCGCCCATGGAGGAGGAGTGCGTCGGAAAAACGACGCACTTGCACCGCAGAATGCCACCGCAATGAGCGAGACGGCCGCTCGGCATATTTTAGCGTCAGTAACGCAAAAAGCGCAGAAGCTATTCCTACTGTTAGGAAACAAGCAGCTTGAAAGTATAGAGGAAGCGGGTGACGACGGAGCTAGCGACCTTCAGCAGTTCGCTATGGCTTACGATACTCTGTTCAACAACGCCAGAGACAATTTTATCGCCACCAACGATACTGCCCTTCGCTCTCTGCTAGGGGAATTCAGGGATCATGGCTTAATCGTTTCCGCCCAAGCTGGGTCCGGCAGCGGAGAAGTTTTGTGGATACCCCTGCGAAGGGAAAGATTGACCAGCGTTTTACAGACGTTACAAATTGATAAGTAGTCTTTCACCCTTCTTCTATGCCCGCCTTCAAGTTCATTTGCTACTTCTCCGCCGTGATACCATCAGCACTTGTAAAATATCGAAACTCCAAATGTACCAGAGGTATGTATATTACAATTACTTATGTCAGTCTATCCCGTTTCATCATGCCATACCAACGACTCTCAGAACACCATGCGGGGTGTATTCGAGTCCCTCGACGATTTCGATTCTCTGCCGGTCTGCACATTGAGGCGAAGGATTAGCGGCGTGACGCAAGGGTAAATTGCCTTGCTGACCTCGATATCGCACATGGGAACATCATCTGTCCACACTTGTTGTACAACGGAACGTCCGATCTTTATTTGACCAGAGGGTGAGGGATCCAGTCTGGGAAACTTGGTTCGTATCGGGCTATTGATTTCATACAGTGAGGTAGTTTCGGCGGGCGAATCTGAAGGAGCATTTCTTGCTCCGACGGAATGTGTTCGATTATTGAATGTGGCAACGATTGTTATTGAGTATAGTTTTGCAAGCAAGATGGCGGGAATGACAAAGTAGATGTTGACTGAAAAGTCGTGGCGAAATCCAACAAACAAGACGGCGCTGGAGATGGATGCGGTGGCTGTATTTTTTTCGGAACAAGACATTGAGAACACGACTTGACAAAAAAAAAGACATGGAAGCACCTGTGAAGATACCTGTCTCTATCGTCAAACGGATGATTTTGGTGATCAGGAAATGTGTATTTTTGAAGCGAGGACTGCGTAGTAACTACCATACCGCGTCAGTCGATGACCTTGACTTGGCGAGATAAATTTCCTTACAAAAAACGTCATACACCCAGCAATAGCAACATCACACAAGGCCGCTGAGCCATTCCAGAGCTGTTGTGATGTAAGCCGCGATGATACCATCGTAAAATTCGAGTAACTTACCCCACAAAAAAGATAGATATGATCCACATGCACCAGCTGCGATAACGTCCCAGCTTTAAATAATTTAGCAGAGAATGTGAGAGCCGAAGCGACGGCAAAGGCAGCAAGCTTAAAAGAGAAAGAATTATATATACATTTTAGACGCTGGAAAGCATGCATATCACTCACCACAAAAATAAACATGCCCACTTGCCACAGCCCGGAAAGAATGTATATTCGGTATGCAAAAGTGGAATGACAGACAAAACCAACTAGATTGGGAAAGGGTTAGACTTGGTGAATTCGAGCGACTATGCTGGGTCACTGACCAAGACCGCTCATGACAGGAAGCGTCAGCCAAAGAAGGTGCAGATTGTCCAGGGCTTCAAATTGACCAAAGCCTTCTGCGTAGACGGTGTACGCATCTGTGGTGGCTAATATGGTTTGCGCGAGCTCCACGACGAAGAGGAAGTATATAAGAAACTTCCAGTGCCATCGGTCGTTAGGAAAGCTCATATAATAATTATCTGAGGAGACGATAATTGATCGCGCGGGTAAGTCATGGAATTATGAGACTCACAGACTTGAACCACAAGAATTCCCTGAAGACCCCAAGTAAAAAAATATCCCATAAGCTGAGCGAATGTTAGTGATAGCGTTTGCGCAGGAAGTCGGCGACGTACAAGTGAACTTAGCCTGGATTAATGGGTTAACAAATGTGTGGATATAGGGTAAGGTCTCACTCACAGTGGAAGAATAAGCGCGATTAAAGACGACTTAGAAGACGGCATCGTGACTCTGAGCGGCGAGGACACAAGAGCTGGAGAAATCTGAGTTGACCAGCGGTGATAGTATTTATTTATCATGAAGACCGAAATGGAGATGAATGCTTCCATCGGTGGTGTCATGTTTTGAGCTCTGATGACGAAAACCCTTGGAAGGCTTTTCTTCTTCCCTTCAAAATTTCGAGAGTCTCATCGACGTATACGTATGTTCATTTCCTAAAATAGCGCTTTACTTCAACCCCAAAGATAAGTCCAGGGCAAGGGTTAACTTTCATTTACCTTCTTCCGACAAGTGATCCGTCCAATTGAGGGCATCGTGGTCAGAGTCCTATGCCATCTTGAGCCTTGAGGTCAATACATAAATTTAGAAGGGGAAGAGACAAAGAAAGCTGCACAAACGTGGTTATCAAGAAATTCCATCCGTTCAGCCTACTGGGATCGGACCCGGTACTATCAGAGAACTTTGAGGAACTGCTTATATCCAATTGGACTAATTAGGGGAATGATGCATACTTTTGGATGAGTGACGACTCGGCGGCCGGATGCTGTTGATTTTTTTCTTCTCTTGATTGAGCGTCAACGGACCGGTGACTCCAGAACTACGCGTCATAGAAACGGAACATAGAGAGCCCCCCGAGAGATGATTTCCGGTGGCATCTGCGAACTGTGGCAATAGGCTCGTTACTTCACGATGTGGGGTAAGCACTCAGGAGCTCAGGGAGGGTTCGAAAATCCTCGAAAAGTGCCTTGAGACTCTATCCTCCGCCTCAGAGTCGTTCATCTCTCGACGGCTCGAGTTGGATTACCATGCAGCAGGGATGACGACTTTCTTGCGATATCGCAGAGTAGGGTTGGAAAGAAGTACGAACTGCTGACCGCAGATTCAAATATTTCAAGTTCAACGTGGCATAAACAAAGAGCCCTGCAGACTTGCTCGTTTCGCTGTCTGGCCTACCGCGGTGAGGATGGATACTACGAGGAGATATCGTTCGACGCAAGGGGATAACTTGAGTATGTCCAGATTGAACTTGGTCAAAGGAAAAACTGATAAGAGGGATCTCTTGTCATATCTATTAGCCAGTTGGCAGGTTGAGATTGACGCCGATATCTGCATGATTGAAGACGTCAAGAATTAAGATAAGATCTTCTCCTTTTGTTTGTAACCCAGAACAAAATTATGGAATCTGTTTTTTTCCAAATCTGTTTTGGTCCGGCAGAAGCGCGTGCGTACGGCGACATGAGGCCGGGACGTACATGATATGTTGAGACGATGGTGTGCGTGAACTGGGGCAGGGATTTGAGGCTGTATTGTGTGTGTTGGCCAAGGCTGTGAGGATGCGTTGGGGTTGCTATAAGAAACGTTGTGACAATAACGATTAGCAGAAAAGGGTCATGTCCTGTCGAACAGTCTCAGAGTGCGGTAAGCAATTCATCTCCCCACTAACATACTCAAAAATTCTGGAAAACCTATCATACAAGCTTCATACGTGGAGCCTCAGCGCTATAGTAGGTTCTCAGAGTCAAAGGTTGACGTTCTCAAAGGGTAGTTGAAGGCATGCCGAGCGCTCCAGCTCTCGGAATCATGGCATGCGTAGATGGCATTGCGATCATTGCATTGGGGAGGGAAAGAGAAGGAGAGGTGATGATGATGGTAAAGTTACAAGTAGAGATGATCAAGAAGGTCAGGTGATGGTGGACGATCGGGGTGTCGGACTCTCCTCCCAGTGAAAAACCTATATACCATGCAAGCTTCATACGTGAAGCCTCAGCGGTACAGTACACAGCTGGGTTCTCAGAGTCAACGTCATTAACGTTGACGTTCTCCAAGGATAGTTAATTCAAGGCATGCCGAGCGCTCAGCTCTCGGAATTACGACATGCGAACATCGATGGTATTGCGATCACTGCAAAGCATCAGGCAGAATAAGGACAGTGGGGTGGGGTGGGGTGGGGTTGTAGTAGTAGTATGTAATAGCAAGATCTTGAAGGGGTAGTACGGGGTCGCGATACAGTACGGAAGGAAACGGTGTTCTAAGGTGGGGTTATTCATCACAGTCGTGAGATTGGAGAGCTGGCCAAGTCGGGTCGGCGGCGGCGGTGATAAAAGTGGGAGATGCCTTGGGGGAGGGAAGAGAGAATAAGGAGAGAGATGATGGCGGACGAAAAAGTAGAGACCAAGGTAGAGGCAGTGTACGGAGAAAGAGAGGTGACCGGAGGAGTGATGCCTTGGGGTAAGAAGGAGAAGGAGGAGGAGGAGGGGTGAGGTGAAGTTAGATGATAGCGGACGAAAAAGTAGAGATTGAAGGAGGGCCAGTGGACGGAAACGTAGAGGGGTGACCGGAGGGAAGGAAATTTTCGAGTGACCGAGAGAGCCAGGTGGTCGTCGAGGATGGGAATAGAGGGGGGGGGACGATTCGTCTGAGAATGACAGACGAGATTGTTGACTGTTGACAGACAGGGAGAACGAGGTATGTGTTCAAAACACAAACACACAGAGAGAGACAGAAATGTCGAGGGTGGAAAGAAAAGAAATGGCTAGGAATACACTGCATGCATTGCGTGGGTGTCTTTGGGTTGGGTTGGGGTGGGATACTAATACCTGCTATAGCTTTACTAGATGGATTGACAGATGGATTGCTTGGAAGGATGGATGGATGGAATAATAGGTGTTCCACCTTGATGTAGGAGTACTGCGAAATACACAAGAACGAGAGGAACCTTGAGTTTGATCGGCCGAGAGAGAGGGGAAAAATGAAAGATTCAGGAGCGGTTGCTGGCTGCAAGATTGAAAGTAGAACGGAATAACTTGACGTAAACGAGCGTATTGAGGCCTTGAAACGGTCTTGATCACCAAGGGTTATCGAATAACAAAGTCTTGGGGCAGAAAATCACTGCAACCGCGCCAAATACTCTTGCCAAAGCGTATCCACAAACGCCCTGTCAGTCTACATCATACCCCAATCAGCCTCTTTCTTCTCTCCAAAAAGAAAAAAGAAAAACGCACATGAATAAGCGTCAACACCTCCCTCACAAACTCATTCCTCTCCATCCCAATTCCCGGTCCAGGCTGCGCATTCAAAGCAGCCACAATACTTCCCCGAACCAAAGCATGTTCATGTCCATTTGCATTTTCTTCCTCCACACCAACATGCCCATGCCCATTAACCTTTGCAGACACAGACCCATTCAAACTTGGCGCAACCTTCCTCCCCTTCCCGATACCGGTCCCAGCCCCATTAGTCTTACCAGACATAGTGGGCGTCATCATGTCCGACGAGGGTATCCTCCTCGGTGAAGGTGTATGCGCAGGCATCGAGGGAGTATGCACAGACCTTGGAGGCGGAGGCGTGTGCACTGGCATTTGGGGCGTATACACAGACCTCGTAGGCGGAGGCGTATGCACAGATATCTGAGGCGGCACATACACAGGCATCTGCGGCGTCGTATCCTCAAGAGAAGGCGAAAGAGGTGGGGAGAGAGAAGCAGGCGGCGAAGTAACAGCCTGCGTAAGATACCTCGTCGTCGTCGTCGTCGGTTTAACTTGAACTTGCTGAGGTTGCTGCTGAGGCTGCTGGTGCCCTTGCTGCACGACCCCCTGCTCCCGCGGCGCACAAAACCCAGGAACATACCCAACTCCTCTCAATCTCCTCCCTCTCCTTCTTATCCCTCTCCCTCCTCGTCGTC
This sequence comes from Laccaria bicolor S238N-H82, assembly GCF_000143565.1. Taxonomy (NCBI): domain Eukaryota; kingdom Fungi; phylum Basidiomycota; class Agaricomycetes; order Agaricales; family Hydnangiaceae; genus Laccaria; species Laccaria bicolor. Next base: position 169,894 of record NW_001889914.1, read on the forward strand.
TTTTTCTTCCCCTTCCCCTTTTCTCGCGCTTCCCCAAGACTCGAGGCCGCAACAACACCCCTATGCGTATGCGAGCTCTGCCCATCCTTCCGCGAACCCAAACCCCTCTTCTGCTCCCTCAAAGCCCTCCTAAACGTATCCAAATCACTCAACACACTCGTTTCCTCAAAATCAAGCTCCACAATATCCGCTTCGTCCTCCTCCTCGCCCGAGTCGTGTTGCTCTTCCTCTTCCTTGTGTTGGTGTTGTCCCCCCTGTTGATGGTCTCGTATATCAATGATATTGACGGGTACGGCCACAGTCCCGAATCAGCTTCGAACGGCACCAGTTCCCTATTCGCCCTCGGCTTCACGTTCGCATGCACACTCGAGGGCCCAGAAGACGACTCCAACCCCTTAATAGTAGCCACAGACGACGTAGCCTCAATACCCAGCGGGTGATGCACGCCCACCCCCAAATCCACATCCGCCCTATGAGTCTGAGCATGACACCGCCCATTCAAGAACGCACGCGGCGTAACGTCCCCATTGACCTTCCCATTCCTCGCTCCACCATGCACCAACACGCTTAGGAGCCCATTACCACGTCCACTAACAGGCGACCCCTCCCCCTCCTCCTCACCCTCATTATCGCCCTCCCTAGAACTGGGATGGCTGCTCGATGCGGCTGAGGGGGTACGTGAGGGCGGTAGGCCCAATAACGTGCTGATGACGTCTTGGTTGAGGACTTGGGCTTGGGCTTGGGCTTGGGTGGATGTGGATGTGTGGGTGAGGATATCTTTCGTGGTGCCCCTTGTTGTTGTTGTTGTTGATGAGAAAGGGCGGATACGTTAGCGGCAGACGCGAATATGCGGTCCAACAAATTGATGCCCGTAGCTGGCGTTGACGCTGAGGGTGCTAAAGACGTATGAGGAGGGGCTGGACCGACGATTTCCGGCCCGCTCAGAGCGGCGAATAATGATTCTAAGGTCATGCTTGAGGTGGATGTTGGGAATGTCATGGTGGAGGTTGGTGCGGTGGGAGGAGGACCGGTAAGTACGAATTTTGCGAATAGTTTGTCGACTTCTGATACGGCTCCTGCTGAGGACTGTTCGCTGGCGTAGTCGGGATATGATCGTCTGATCCATGTGCGGAGATATCGTCTTCGGGGTAGATGTGTTGGATATAGTCTTCCATGCCCATGCGATTGAGGACGTAGAATCCGCATGGCGGGTAAACGTCCCTTTGAGTTTTCAAATTTCATCAGCCATCGCCAGGAAAGGAAGGGGCACCAGTGTGGTTGGGTAGGGTTTGTGGATTACGCTGAGGGTTAGGAGTGTATGTGAGCGGGAAGAGAGGAGGAGGGAGGCAAGGAACGTACCCGTTATCTCCTGTCTTTGAACACAACGCTTGAATTTCCCACTTGTGCAGCCTGGTTTGCTGCATGGGATTGGAGGGGCATATTGAACACATTCACACTTGGTTCACACGTCGTGACCATAGGACAACTACCATGCAAGGCTATCTCCGGACACCTACATTGCTTCCACCTACACGTTGCTTCCTACCACCATGGAAGGTCCTTCGAAAGAGACAGTCCAGCGAAAGCCCAATTTCTATGCTAAGCTGAAGAATACATACAAAGAGATCAAAATCTTCAAACCGAGTGTCAGTGGAGCACCCTCACAGCCTTCCAGAACCGCAACGCCCGTTCTTTCGGCTCAAGAGGAGCTTCCGAAAATGGGACGTAACGCAGGCGTTGGTAAGCGTCTTCGCTTCCATTGTTGGCAAGGATTGACGAGCGGAAACCAATATCCAGCGGGGACCAACCCAGAGATTACAACTACGCCTATCGATAATCGTGGAGATCCATCGAAGGGAAGTGGTGTAGCTGCGATCCGTAAGTGTTTCCATCCCAAAAGCCTCCAACGATCCATGAACAGGCAAATGCAGCAGATGCACAGTTTAAACCAGACGAGGACAAGAAAACTGAAGTGCGATTATCCGTTCTGAATTTAATACATCGACTCACAGCCCATGGCACCCAGACGAATCCTACGATTGTGTGGCAAGCTTGGAACATTGACGGCGACGCTATTACTCAGCTCCATAAATGGGGAGGTGATCGCGAAAATTCCAAATGGTCAAAACTTGCGGGACTTATCGATCGGTCGTTGAAATCAAAGACTCGCGATACGCTCAAAGCCTTCATACCCGACAGCCCTTTTCCTGCGAAAACCCTTGTTGAAGCATTGCTCAATCTGGTTGAGCTCGGTATCGTACGCCATTTTGTCAGGCTCATTTCGTTCCGCTGACGCATTCACTCAGAGTATCCCGCTTACTCAAAAGAAAGTATCTGAATTTGCGAAGGAAGCGATTGAGTACATTAGCACGCTTGTCGTGGTTGCTGATGAGGAGCCGTCGGTAAAAGAAGATCTCAAGACGATTTGGTGAGTTTCGCTGAATCTTCCCTGATATCTACAATGCTTACGCATGATTAGTGCGGCGGTGAACGAGATTTGCCGATGGGCAAAGGAGCGTGTTGTAGGTTTATCTTTCTTTTGTCCAACCACTGATTTTGAACTCGGGCAGTCGAAGAAGTCGTTAGAAGATGATTCGGGGGACTGGGAGTCAAAGTTCACGAGCGCGAAAGAGAAATTCCTGGTACGGCGACATTTGCCGGTGTATGACAGTTTCTGAATTGGTTCCTTCCAGGCAATAGCCGTCACAAAAATTCGGGTGAAACAGGAGATTGACGCTCGTTTGGTACGTTTGCTTCTGGTTGCTTGTTGCTGATCAAGGATGCCACTTATTGATCCCACCCAGGCCTCCATCAAAGAGAAGCTTGCCAGCCATATTGCTGCGAAGTACGAACATACAGATCAGAGCAAGAGTGTTTGCGCCGACGGCACTCGTGTGCAACTCCTTGCAGATATACAGGATTGGCTTCTTTCGCAGCCTTCCAACGCGGAGCGTATCTTCTGGGTGACGGGTATTCCAGGCAGTGGCAAATCAACGCTTTCTGCTACCATTGTTGAGAATCTTCGTAAGAACCGCACTCCCGTCTCTGCTCAGTTCTTTATCTCTCGAAACATCAACGAAACGATTGATCCAAACAAAATCATCCCCACTATTGCGCAGCAGCTTGCCATATCATCCCCGACAGCCGCTCGCGTTGTTGAGATGGCCTTGAAGAACGGGTATCCTGCGACGCGGGCCGAGCAAGTAACCTCTCTTCTGTTAGACCCAATCCGAGAACTCTCTAACTCACGCGATGTGGTCGTCATTCTCATTGATGCCCTAGACGAGTTGAACGATGCGGCTAGGAGCGTCATCGAGATCCTTTCCCGCATTGCTCCGATGGACTGTGACCTTCCAAACAACCTTAGATTCGTCATCACCTCGCGTCCAGAGCACTGGGCAGATGTCTCCAGGTCCAAAAAGCTCAAACAGGTGGTGTTCAAGCAGTATTCCCTGGCGACAGAGTCATCTGTCACTGAAGTTCACAACTTTGTTGTTGCTAGGATGAAGGAAATTACACCGGATGAGCCAGATTGGCATGGTTGGCCGGATCCTGACCAATTGCAGAGCCTATCCGACAAAGCAAACGGTCTATTCCACTATGCCGCAACCGCTCTTCATTGGATTGAACGGCGGATTGTCGATGATGGAACGGCGTGTCGAGAGAGGGTGTTCAAGGAATTCAGCGAGGGCGGCCTCAACGAGCTTGAGGATCTGTACAAACACATCTTGACATCATGGGGGAATGTGGATACGCCGCCAAAAGACAACGACAGATGTGCCACTCGACTAGATGGCTTTCAGCACGTTATGGGAACCATCATCGTGCTTCGAAAGCCATTGCCTGTTCGTGAAATCATTGCGCTACTTTCTGATATACCCAAGAACAAGTTCGACGTCACCAACTTCCTTCGGCAGATGCGCAGTGTTTTGATTCCAGGCACCACTACATTGTTTGATGACGCTACGCCACAGATGCACAAATCCTTTCGCGATTATATCACGAGTGAGCGTGCACCACCTGGATTCCAGATCCTGACCGTGGATGCGCACTTCAAGATTGCAAGGAGTTGCTTAGACATCATCGTGAAAGCTGGGAGCCAGGGTGGTAATGGCAACAAGTATGCTATCACCTACTGGCATCGACACTTGCGGGAAGCTGGAGCGAGATGCGATGATGAGAGTATGTGGATGCTGCTGGGTGAAATGGAGAATGAGGGGGTTGTCAGCGTATGGACGAGAAATTGGGATGGGTTAGACGTGTTCGTGTCTGTGGCCAAGACTGGATGGAAGCTGTTGAAGGTGAGGCCGAAGTAGGGAGAGAGACACCAGACTAATGACAGGTATGGCAGCAAAAGACGGATGAGCGAAAATTGGTGCTGATGAGCAACATGTTGGTGAAAATAAAGGTATGCAGTTGGCAGCAGAATGGCAAACCTTGTGCTGTTAGCCTAATGATGCATTTTTTCCTTTGCATCCTTGTCTTAAACACCTGCCTTGTCCATGTATAATCCTGTCTGTTGTGTCTTTGTCTCTAGTTGGTGTGTGCTTTCATCCTCCCCCATCTGTGTTTGATGTACTCAGATCACCCTTTGTCTCCTCATTTCTAGTTGGTGTGTGCTTTCATCCTCCCCCATCTGTGTTTGATGTACTCAGACCACCCTTTGTCTCCTCATTTCTAGGTGGTGTGTGCTTTCATCCTCCCCCATCTGTGTTTGATGTACTCAGAGCACCCTTTGTCTCCTCATTTCTAGCATGTGTGTGCTTTCATCCTCCCCCATCTGTGTTTGATGTACTCAGACCACCCTTTGTCTCCTCATTTCTAGTGGGTGTGTGCTTTCATCCTCCCCCATCTGTGTTTGATGTACTCAGACCACCCTTTGTCTCCTCATTTCTAGCATGTGTGTACTTTCATCCTCCCCCATCTGTGTTTGATGTACTCAGACCACCCTTTGTCTCCTCATTTCTAGGATGTGTGTGCTTTCATCCTCCCCCATCTGTGTTCAATGTACCATTCAATCTCACCTGCCCTTACTGTCTAGATTGTATGTTTTCTTCCTTTCATTTATCAATACTAATGTTCCCCCTTTCTGGATGAAGCCATATACTGGGATCTGGCGTCATGGTCTCCTTGAGACCTGGAAGCATTACCAATCAGAGGTCTTGCATGCTAACATTGTGGAAATCCATGCTGAATCCAATGATAAATGAAGGTTTTTGGCTTCCTTTACTGATGTGAATATTTGCTAACATTTTGTTGTCATGTTTAACCTCCAAGATATAGTGCAGTAGAGACCCAATGGTAGTGTGATAGTTTGAGGAGTAGAATCAGGAGATATTATTCCCCACATTATTTATATTTTTTCTGGAAAAATATATCCATTTAATTTTAACAAATAATAAGGAGTATGTGTTCTGAGCTGGTCTCTAAGTGTATATGAAAATTCCCATTCCTTGAGCCCAATATAATCACTTCAGTCACCCACCTTGAACAAGCTATTAGCCTTGTAAAATGTAAGAATATATCCAGGCTAATAGGTTGTGCAGCCATTAATTTTTTCCCTTTGGGAGAAAATATAATATTGGATTGGGTAGAAAATGTTTGACCTTTAATATTGTGACCAGAAATGTTTGGGTACATAAATTGTGTTCAAAAATATCCTAGTCAAGCGAAAGTGGTCATAAATGTTTGAAGGGTTTCAGACTGGTAAAAAATGTTTGAAGTGTGTCAGACTGGTAAGAAATGTTTGAGCCAAATCAAACTGGCTAGAAATGTTTGAGGTGTGCCAGAGTGGCTAGAAATGTTTCAGTGGTGTGACATCACTTGGATATGTTCTAAGCATGTCACACTGCCGAACAATCTTTTGGCCTTGTCACATCCCTCAAACATATCCAACCAGTGTCACAGGGTATCTGGGGTCCCAGTTTCAAGAAAAAAACTTGGTTTTTCTGGTGCATTTTTCTCAATATTTTGTACATTTGTTTTTTTTCCCCTCAAAACTCATCTAAGTGTATTTTCACCAACACCCCACTTCTATCTGTCATGTTCACCACTCTAAGGTTGTTTTCACCAACACCCCCATACCAACACCCTGGTTCTACCTGCTATTTTCACCAACACCCCACTTCTATCTGTCATATACACCACTCTAACTTTGTTTTCACCAACACCCCACTTCAATCAGCCATGTTCACCACTTTAAGGTTATTTTTACCAACACCCCACTTCTATCTGTCATGTTCACCACTCTAAGGTTGTTTTCACCAACACCCCGGTTCTATCCACTTCAGTCACCCACTGCCAACTGACTATTAGTCATGCAAACTCCAGGTATGTTCAAACCCCTACATGTAATATCAAACATCTATCCCAATCCACTTTCAAAAACCAGAGTTTACAAAGTTCTTTGTTCTTTCTCCCCTTCTCTCTCCAGTTGCACTGTATCTCCATACCCCACCAACATCTGTATTACCATCCCCCACCAGTCAAACCCCCACATGTGATATCAAACATCTCTCCTAACCCACTTTCACAAACAAGAGTGCACAAAGTTCTTTGTTGTTTCTCTCTTTCTCTTCCTCTCTTCCTCTCTCCCTCTCTACCTCTCCCTTCCTTCTTCTCTCTTTCTCTTGACTCTTGATTGTAAATTTATGCACAACAAATTCTGTTCACCATCTCATAATATGATGTTCTTCTTTGTATTTTTCCATGATTCCCTTAATGCTTGCTGTTACTCGCCTGATCTGTATGGTCTCAAGTGTAACACAGAAATATTCCACACCAAATCGACATCCCACCCCAAACAACTCCATCAAATGTGCATTTTGGGAAGATATATTTCTTGATAGCTACACTGACTGGGCAAAAAGAATGTCCCATCATTTTTTGGACAAAGTTAGTCCTGTAACGCAAGAACCAAACATTTTGAGAACTACAGTCTGGTGTATGAAACATAGCCAAAAAGGTGTAGATTGTGCATACCAAGTCTGGGGATGAACAAGTGAAAAGTCATGATAAGGCAGGGAATTGACTGTGACAAGTGCCAAAAATGGGATGTAACAGAGTGGGAAATTCTGAATGACTGCAACCTACTGAAAGCAATTCACAACTTGAGGAAGAGATATTTTGAACACTGGATCTCCCTGCTATTGTTATAAGCTTCATAAAGTCTCTGGGCTAGAAAATTTTATATCCTCCTCTAAAAGGTAAATTTGAACCTGTTCTCCATTTTATGTATTTTTCACTCAATATATTTGTTGGAATGAGGTAAAATGACTCCCCATCAATGTTTGTAGTGTGTATAATACAAAGGTTGGTAGAAATATTAAAATGAACATTACATGATGTCCATAGAAGCTAATTTCCAGAGTTTTTCTGGAAGTAAACAAGTATCTACAACATTGGTCCTTCTTTTCTGCAAGAAGAAAAAATGCTACCATCCTTTTGAATTGATCCATGGAGACTCAGGATGTCTTTTAAACAATGCCTAAAGTATAGCATGATAGCAAATAAATTTACACTGGGTATAACTTGAAAAGTCCCAAATAAAAGTACATCTTGCATAGAGCAAGAAAGGTGTGGGTCTCAGATCCTTGTATAAATAGGACCTCTGTTTATTTCTTTGGGAT
>NW_001889914.1:178173-205918 GCF_000143565.1 Laccaria bicolor S238N-H82
TACTAGGCATGAGAAGTGCCTTGTGAAATATTTTTAGCCCCAATTCACCAAGAAAAATGTTAAGGATTGGTCCAGGATGATTGCTCTATGCAAAATGTACTTTTATTTGGGACTTTTCAAGTTATACCCAGTGTAAATTTATTTGCTATCATGCTATACTTTAGGCATTGTTTAAAAGACATCCTGAGTCTCCATGGATCAATTCAAAAGGATGGTAGCATTTTTTCTTCTTGCAGAAAAGAAGGACCAATGTTGTAGATACTTGTTTACTTCCAGAAAAACTCTGGAAATTAGCTTCTATGGACATCATGTAATGTTCATTTTAATATTTCTACCAACCTTTGTATTATACACACTACAAACATTGATGGGGAGTCATTTTACCTCATTCCAACAAATATATTGAGTGAAAAATACATAAAATGGAGAACAGGTTCAAATTTACCTTTTAGAGGAGGATATAAAATTTTCTAGCCCAGAGACTTTATGAAGCTTATAACAATAGCAGGGAGATCCAGTGTTCAAAATATCTCTTCCTCAAGTTGTGAATTGCTTTCAGTAGGTTGCAGTCATTCAGAATTTCCCACTCTGTTACATCCCATTTTTGGCACTTGTCACAGTCAATTCCCTGCCTTATCATGACTTTTCACTTGTTCATCCCCAGACTTGGTATGCACAATCTACACCTTTTTGGCTATGTTTCATACACCAGACTGTAGTTCTCAAAATGTTTGGTTCTTGCGTTACAGGACTAACTTTGTCCAAAAAATGATGGGACATTCTTTTTGCCCAGTCAGTGTACATATTTTGGGAGTGTATATATTCAAATGCTGAATCAAGATATATTGATCAACAATATCCTGAATCAAGATACATTGGATGACTTTCCATAAGCTTTTATACAAGGAAATAGATTATTTCTTGATATCTTGGCTCTGTTGCCATGTTGCTGAGGCCAAATGGAGACGAAAAATATTCTTTGTGCCTGTTTTCACATCTCAATAAACCTTAATCTGTTCATAGGTCAGACCCCTCTTCATAGATTAAACTTGCTGGAATAAAATGGTCCCAAGCCAATGTTGGCCTCATCCTCCCCTCATTGGCTGAATCAACCTTTTGTTGTATAGTACATGATAGCCTGTCTGCATCAGACACTGTAAACATTGTAATTAACTGCAGGGCACCATGCAGCACAAAATATTGGGAACAGAATGATAAATAGCTTGCGGAATGTCAGCTTGAATAGATTAAACAACTAAACTGAGATTCAATCTCCGATGCGCCACCAAAATATGATATGTAGGATTGAAAACTTTACAGAAAGTCATCCATTATTTTCTAACTATATTGTGCATTTTCCCACTATATTCTCAACCAAGATATATTTTTAAAGTATATCCTGAACCAGGAGATATCTTTTAACTATATCTTGTACCAGGATATATTTACGCCTTTGTTTTCCGTTTCTGGAGTATGTAGGGAAATTTCAACTTTTCCGACGTTGCTGTCGCTGCGCAAAATAAATATTCCGGCATGTAGTTTTGGCCCAGAAAACCACACTTTACTCCAATATCATCCGTTGAGTCAATTGAGTTGAATGGGTGATGGATATCCCTACATACCCAACTTGCCCACATTTACCCAAGTGGACAAATCATATCCCAAATACCCATTTACATGAGAAAAGTTACAATTCCCTCATTTCATACTGCCAAATATCTCATGTTGTCCCGGAGAAAATGGGTAATGTATATATGTTACAAATGCATTGATAGCGGCAAAAGAAACATCAGAAAATCTCCACAAAAGCTGCCTCTTTTCCCACCACAACAATGAACTTCCTGCCCAATGCGATGTATGGAATGGCAATGACACCTGGTCATAGTGGGATTGCATCAGCACAGTCAAATGGACAAGTTAGTCCCTTACAATTCAATTTTCCGCCTCAAACCCCGAGTAGCGACGTGGCAATGGCAAATGTTAACGCATATGAGAACCTGAGCATCGGCCAGAAGAGGCCTCATGTGGATGTCGATCCTGGTCCTCAGGAGATGTGGCAGCCATGTTGTGTTCCCCTTGTCAGTGTAGATGGTTCTGGGGTGACCGACTTGAGTGACCTCCTCGCCGTTGTGTTCAGGAGGATGAAGAAAGCCGAAGCTGAATTGGCAGATCAAAGTGGGGTATATCAGCAGGTCTTGGCCCAAATTGATGTTCTTGAAAAGCAGATTGGAGAATTAGAGGCTTCAAAAGACTCTGAACCAAGTGGTGAACCTACCAAGAAACAAAAAGAACCTCAGGACAGAGGGATTAGGGTGTGTTCTTCTCATGGTTTTGGTGTACCCATCCTTACAATGTCACCTTGGGAATAGAATGCCGTGCAATCTGTAATGAAGGGCTTGATTGGGGCCACAGAAATATGAGTGGATTCGAAAAAATGCCTACCTCTACCCACTCCTTTAGAACCGGGTGATCAGCCATGCGTTAGTGCAAATGGAGACCGTTTGTTCAACCCAAATTGGTTGGTGCCATCACCCCTAAAAGATGAGTATAACAGTATCTTTATTGATGCTGTTGTGTCTACAGTGGTTGCAAATGAATTGGTGAGTAGATTGTTCATGCGCCTTGACAAGACATTCAACTCACGCAAACAAGGGCCGAGGTGCTCATAGTGAGATTTCTCCACAAGGGGTTGGTGTTCTGGTGGTGCAGGATTACATGTCATCAGAAGATGAAAATTCCGGCAAAATTGAACCATCAATTTGGCAGGAGAAGGCAGATCGTTATGTCCGACCAGGCCAAACCGCTGTTGAAGTTCGTCGGGTTAGTTGGAGGAGTCCTCAGGTAAAATAAATGCATTTGGATCTCACTAATTACTAATACTGAGGCCACTTTGCTTCCAGGTTAATCAGATCTACTATGCATTGGACAAGATCAGCTACGAAAACAAAGCAAAATCAGTACACACATGCTTTCATGGATTCAAAGAAAATGCGAATAATGACAAGCCTAAGAAATCGGTACCATCAGTGATGATCGATGTGGATTGGAAACGACGGACTGGTAACAAGAAAATGGTTACTCAGAATATGCAACTTCATTTTGATCTTGACACCCTTGTCATTCAGGACAGTGAGCTAGATGCTGAAGATATTGCAGCATTGGAGGAGTGGGAGGCTGATGATGAAGCTGCAGATAACCAGGCAGAGGAAGCGGAAACAGGAGCATAGATCTACAGTATGTAAGATACAGAAGAGGCCCTAATCCTGAACAAATAATTGTTATTGGATATTGATCTTGGAGTGGAGGCAGGACTGACCCGAACTCTAATTGTGGCTGTAGCTGGACAGTCATTTATCTCAATGCTGTAGCAGGCTACATGGCCTTTGATATATTGAAGAGGCAGTAGAGGCGGTGGCCCTGGTTCAGAATTCAGCAAAAAGTTGTTATCATGCCAGATCTGAACCCCAAGACATGCACTACATTGAGAGAATGAGTATAGATGTGGTCAGAGAAATGACAGAAAAAATACAATGAGTTCCAGATTGTGTTTCATAAATCCATGTTGAGAGGCTGAAACCAGCGGAAATGACCAATCATGAAGATGAACTGATCATCTTGGTTGAGGTAAATGAGGTCCATAAGTTCACCCACCCAACTGTCTCCACGCTCGGAAACGATGACCTCAACCAGGGAACTCTTCTTGTTTGCTGCTCGGTTAGAGGCATAATAACGGCGCTGGTTTACGATAGCATAATCAAAGAACGATGCTTTGTTCAGTAGTGGTATTGATGGTGCCGGGGCTGGAGTAAGGTACAACCGCAGATGAAGATTTGGAAACCACATTGAAAGGTACCTGAGAACAAGTGAGTAAAGATCAGGATTCAAAATCGAGGACTGAGTGAATACGTGATCCCCTCTAAAAATGTTTCATGAGCTACCAGCCATGGCATCCCATGCTAATGTACCATCAAGACGAGCTTGATCAAGGTCATGTGCAAGTGCCTGCAAGGTACCACGATCATCTGTGGTTGCAGTAAACATGACATCAACAGCGTTGCGAAAAATCTGAGGCTGGCCAGGTCTCGCGCAGTGAGCTACCTATGACAAATCTTATCAAACTGAAAATATGCGAGAAGAGATTGGAAAAACCATTCAAGAAGTGAGTATTGTTCTATGAAATTCTCGAAAGAATGTAACTTCGAGTTCACCCCCACTGTGATTGTTTGTTTTGTAGCTCTTGAGAATCTTGTTGAGCCGCTCGAAGAGGAAGGTCCAAAACCCATGCATGGGACCAAAATCACGAACACATTCTGCAGTATGCATGGCATAATGATGGTTGGGCCACATTACATCGGGGCCATAAAGCTACGATGAAGGAGGTGAGTAGAAGATAACTAACCAAAATTTTGGAACACTTACGGTGATTAGTTCCTGGCAGTAATCCTGTAGTAGGCTATCAGCCTCTTGTATTTGTTCCTCTGTTATCGCTCAGCCCATGAGAAGACGGAGTGCAAGGCACAGTTTCAGAAAGTTTGAAGGATTGTCAGGATGCAAACAAGAAGGCAAATCTTCATCATCATCATCTGACTCGACATTCACGTTGTTACCTACTGTTTGACGCTTCCGTTTGTTTTGTTTATCAACAGGCTGTCGGGATGGGTCAGGTCTTCGGTTTTGTTTGCGTTGCACCATTTCCTGGTGATTCTTCTTTTTCTCAGCATTGGCTTGCTTTTTCGCAGTAGCCTTTTGCTTCTTCAGCTCAGCAGCACGGTTCTTCTTGTCGATTCGAGCCTTATTGGATGCTGCCCATTGTTGGTGAGCAGCATCAGGCTCTTGCATGTAATCATGCCATATCTGAGGAATCTGGGACCCATTGAGGTAAGACCATGACAAGTGAGGTTGCTGACTCATGGCAATTGGGGCAATGATTGTAGCCATGAGGAGCCACTGGTCAGCAGTCAAAGATCCACCAGCGGGAATACCCATGAGTGATGGCAAACAACCGAGATGTGCCGGTATGCTAAACTGAATTAGAGGTGAGCCCAACGTGCAACAACCTATAGGAAAAACATACTTCACTAAGAATATGGTGGAGTGCACACAGCTCTTTCGTCTTGCGAAGAATTTTGGCTTGTACCCAGATGTGATAGAAGTGAGTCTTAACGAGGCCTGTAGGAAATATTAGCCTGAATGATGGAACATGTAAGGCATAAATATCTATACCGAGAAGAAGGTTATGCATTGGATCAATAATGATCATGCGGACAATGTCAAAATACAGCAACCGCACAAACTCGCACCAACGTGCTGCCCAAGCTTTTACAAATTCTTCGCGAGTGGTTTCCATCTGTAGGGCTGCATATTTCTCACCAGCTGCTCAATGCTCTTCATTGGTTCTTGCTCGAAAACCTATTGAACAATGTCATGATAAGCAAATTGTGTGTTCGAAGGTCTTGAGGACATACCATCTTTTACGAAAGCCTCAGGGGTTGCTTTATCCTTCTGTCGTATCCAACAGTGTGTACAAAAAAATGTATGTGAGTGTGCTCCAAAGCCTCCTAGCTTGTGTGCTGCAGGTTTATCACAGCAGATACATATCAAAATAAGTCGAATTAAGTGACCTTCAGGTGATGACAGTGTAACAATGCAGACACCATCTGTCCATAAGCGCAATACATCAGGAAAACTACACATCGACTTAGGCCGCTTAGGTAACTTTGACAAGTGCAGAAGTGGCGAAAGTGAACTCAAGTGACCAAATGACGGTCACTTGGCTATGTAGGTCCCTGTCTTACAAAGTGACTTGGTCTTGGGTAAGTGAGACTCAAGTGGGTAAGCTGTATTGCACAAAAGTGACCAAGTGACAAAGTAGTAGTCTCAAACTGTTCCGAATTGCACACAGGATAGTAAAAGTAGGGGGTAAAAGAGTATATTGAATGATACAAATGTCTATTTACAATGTACCAGCTCAAGGAACACGTAGAAAACCCCCTGTCTCACTCTTGTCCTCTTGAAACAAAGATCCTCGCACATTGAGGGGAGAAGCATTGGCACCTTGGGTGAGCAAAACGGATAGCTTTGGTTTCTCCATGAGCCTGATTGCGTGTCAATTTGTTGATAGACTTGATGTAGTCCATGGTGCTGACGCCCCAGTTGTCTTCTGAGAAATTCGCCTCTTCCTTACGATCCAGGATGCCGGCAGTTGAAACCCCTGTGACCTGGAACCTGAACGCGCGCTCAGCCTGCACAAAAATATGGTCATGCAGAAGGGAAGGGAAGAGGAGATGTACCCAACTGTTGAATAGGCATAGCGAAAACGGTGGTGGAATTCTCCATCTGGGTGCGAATGAGCTAAATTTGGGCACGACGAAGACCGCAGTAGGATTCTCCATATGTGCATGATGGAAGGTGGTGTAGATGTAAGCGAGGAGGTGGTACCTGGGTAGGGTAAAGTCGTGAGAAGGAGACGGGCAGGGAAGAAGGGAACAAACCATTATCGTCGCTACAGTTCAGGATCGTCTTGTAACATCCCTGCCCCTCACTAATCGCTGTAAGCACCTGTATAACCCTCAACCCCAACTTCCTTCCCTGCACGTTCTTATTCACCACAATATCCTCTATGTGACCTACCTTACCAAGGCCTCTGAGACACTTTTGCTCAATAAAGACACAGCCGACGGCAACGATCTGGTCGGTGGGTTTGTGGATTATGACGATGGTGAAGTACTTTGAGTAAGTGAAGGGAGAGCGGCGGTGCTTGTCAAAGGCCGCTGAGTATGCCTCCACACCTGGATTGGACACAATGGTGAGGACAGAGAGAACTGACAGGTGCAGCGAGCGCGTGTAGTCTGTCTTGGCTAGAGGACATATCTGTGTGAGGGTCAGTGTGTCGTGCAGGGCTTGCTGAGCAATGACGAATGTGCAGATCAGGCCCGAGCCGGGATTTGACATCAGCGGGAATGAGTTCTGGGTCAAAGAGGAGCTCAAGGTCAGCATTATGGTTTGTTTTCCACGTCGGCGAGCGAGCAGGCACAAACTGCACTGGGATTTGGTGAGGGCAGATTAGAGACCGTATCAGTTGCTAGTTATGATGAACGTTGAAGAGAAAAAGCGATGGTGAAAATTTCAACATCGTCACATGTCGTCGGACTTTGAATGGACTTATGAATAATTTCTAATGTGTTTGAGCACCCCGACGGCTTTTGGGCACTTATGACTTACTGAGGTGAATGACTTGGATCCCACTTGGACTCACTTTGAGTTTGAAAGGAGGTTGTGGCTGTAACTTGAAGTGCCGAAGTGATTGAAGTGATTTCAAAGTGATCTTTCAAGTGAGTAAGTTCAAGAAGTGATGTGTAGTTTTCCTGATGTAGCTCATTTACGATGATCCGCAAAAATCGCTGGCACTGATCCAGTGTCTGCTCCTTTGGCCCCAGCATAATGCCACTTAAAAGCAAATTAGACATGCGGTATCTGGTTTGTGCTCAAAGTCAGCATAGCTCATAGGGCAGAAAATCATGTACTTCAAGTGAGGTTTCAGATTGGCGATGCTAAAAGAAAGTGGCCCCAATGTGTGACTAGGCAATATTTGGCTATGTAGATAAGAGAACCTATGAAATTCTGAGAAAGACAAATGGATGGTGAAGTGACCGACATACCAATCCACCCTGAGGCTCACTCCAATGCAAAGTTCACCTTTTGGGCCCTTCTCATCACCTGGCTGATTTCGGAAAAAAGGGCTGCCATCAGGTGCTGGTAAGGTTTTGGTTACTTCGCCATCAAAGATGTCTCCCATTCTTCCAGGGGTACGGGGAAGTACACGCAATGCATCTAACTCTTCCTCGAGACCTGGAACAGAAAGGAGACTAACTAATTGTGATTCTAAACTCTTGAATGGGAAGCGAAGAAGGGGAACACAAGGCCATGTCTGAGTTCAAGTGTTTGGCAATGTGGGTTTGAACAAAAATGCATTGCACTCGCTGCAATACGGGGAAGCATTCACATAACTGCTAATGGGGTGAACCTCGAGGCACTCTGGGCACAGAGGAAGGATGTCAAAGACAGGCTCAACATCCAACTTCGACATGATGTGATTGAGGGTGGTGATCAGAGGTGGGTTGATGGTGTGGCCAAAGGCCTGGATGATAAGAGTGACAACATGAACGATCACCGTGCATGCACAGACTGGGACATGAAACTGGAGGTGGAGCCATGTCACGAGCATGTAAAGCATAAACACCACCTTCTAGGTGAACGTCTGATGGTGTATGAGATAGCTGAGCGTGAGCATCCTCCGGCGCATGGAAGAACGGATCCCGGTTGTTCTCTGCAGCTTTCACTGTAGGTACATGGGTGGCAATCGGGATTGAAGGTAAGAGTTCAGCAGCTGGGAAGGACGCTTGCGGAATATATGGGGTGTAGGGGTCGGGGTTGGTGTCAGCCTCAGGTTCAGCTTCCTCCCAATTGTCATCAATGAAGGGCTCATAGGCATGCTCTGGTTCCTCCACTAATGCCTCAGAAATCAAAATGGCAGTGCGTTCCTTGACTGCATGGATTGCAGCACTCCTCCAAGCACTCAATGGAGTGCCAGGGGGTTGGGCTGTCAGGTGTGGACTTAAACGATTGTGAGTGGGTGTGGCTGGCAGATCCAAAAGTGTTTGAGGAGGTGTCAACACCTCATGAGTGTTTCCCATAGAGCTGTCAGCTATGGGAGGTGGTGGCACAGCCGATGAGGTGCTTGACATAAGAGCACCTAAGATTGCTGACATTGCAATCTTATCTCGCGCCAAATGGGCACACCGTTCTTCTTGCAAAACATGCTTAACGCCACCACATTGTGTGCATTCGCAAGGGACAGGACGCTGTTTGGGAGCCTACAGATTTCCATCACTGAGCTTTGCAGAAAATCAAAAGAAAAAAGACTTGCCAGCATAGAACTTGAGCAACCTAGTTGTTTGGAGGAGCAGATGAGCAGTCAGTGATGATAGAATAAACAGTAGATGACAAGGATAGCTTTCGTGTGAGCAGTCCTACCCTCCGAGTCCTAGTACTCACTGGCGTTGCTCACAGCCAGATAAGTAACGGTAAACGGCTGGGTGCCTCAGGCAGAACTGTGGAGGGTGGTGTAGAGCACAAATAAATATTCGATGCTTATGCATCGAGCTTGTCACACATGGTCACACAGCACTTATAAACAAAGTCCCCCAAAAGCCATATGAAATCCTGTGGTATTGACTGAGAAAGCAGAGCGCAATTTGTATAGTAATTTAGTAGATAGTACATATCAATCTACATTTGGCGACGTCGAGCAGTGCTAGTCCAGCTGGGTGACTGATTCAACAGCAATCGACGTTCCTGAGACTGCTCATAGGTCAATGCTGATGCTCGGGTCTTGTGTGAACGTAAATTGCGGGGGGAAGCAGACCAGCTTGATGTAAGCGAGGGCGACCTCCAGAGATGAGTATAGGATGGTCGCTAGTGCCAGGAACAAAGATTTAGAACAGACGACACCATGCAGACTACGACTCACCGACACAGCAAAGCACCAAGCAAGGACCCGCCGTGACAACCTTTCATTCTCAAGTTGAGCTGCAAATATCATGAGAAGCTCAATGATGTGTGTCTGTGGCTGCCTAAATGAACGAGGGTTGCTGACGAGGGTAACCCAGTCTGGCGCATTGAGTTCGTTGCCAGTGCCTGTGTAGGAAGCAAGAATGACAGTTGGGCTTGTCCAGTAATACACTAGAAAGCCTGAGGATGGATGCAGGTGCACAGTGAGGTACAGTGTGAACGTGTGCGGGTCTTGAAACAGCTCTTCAATTTCGCCCTATCAAGGAAGAAGTCAGGTAGTTTTAGAAAGACAAGTTACACACCCACCTCAACTTTGACTACCTTGACAGTGCAGGTGACGTAGTCCTGCACCAGAAAGTTGCCCGCGCAGAAACCATCACCCGCGAGCGGCTCAGATGCGAAGTCAAGTGAACAGGCGATCCAGTTGTCCAGTGGGGATGGCAGGCCGTAAGTGACTCGCCGATATTCAGCCTTCTGGGCAGGCGTGTGGCTGGTTCGTTGGCGAGGCTTTGCTGGCTCGTGGACCTGTGACGATAGTAAGTTACGGCGATGCTGGAAGATGCTAGTCAGTCTATCTGTCATGACTGCTATATGAAACTTACGTTGGACATTTGTGTTGAGGGTTGTCAAAACTAGTGCATACGCTAGTGTCCTTCACACACGGAGAGGATGTCAAAAACTTACTTTGACCAAAAGCCAGACAGTGGCTGGTTGGGGTGAAATCTGGCATAAACCTGGAGAGAAAAGATAAGATATTTGATGTGTCGATGTTGCGAGAGCAATGTTTTGTGACCTGTCAAACAGACAGATCCGAGGGGAAAGATGTCGTAGACATCATGGTGAAAGCTAAGAAACATGCGTGAGAAATGGATGGGAAACTCTGAAGGGGTTGACAATTTCTGAGAGCAAGAATTATGGGTGTTGTCGACGTTTCCGTTCTTTGTATGGGCGGGTAAATACAAGGAGAGATGAAAAAGTAGATATTTCATACATAAACCGGAAACGGATTACAGTGCTTTGCACTGCCGTTTGCACTCCGAGATTCCGAAAATGTGTTTGTGAGTGTTGTATCGTGACCGCCACAGATCGGGAAGTAACAGGCCCTGCACAATCACATGGCCTGCCAAACCATTCTTCATCGATGGCACGATGTGTGCATCAAGACTCAACACCTCCCTCTCCATCCACCATCCCTTCTCTGAGTATCGACTGTATCTTCCTCCATCTCACAGCGTCCACAATTCTGGTTCTCTGTGGACCAAGTCTGAGCCACTTCCAGCATGCACTGCGAGCTCAGGGCATTGTGGGGCCTGTTCCATTCAGTACGCCGTAATATTCTCAGTGCAGACATTTCGGTAGGCTATGATCCTTTCCTGTTTCAGAATGTTGAACTCAATGGACGTCATCGTGCAGGGGAATTGAACACGGAGCATACGAGCATTTCGACGACTTTTCGCACCCTCTGAAAGTATCCACTTTGAATTCTTTATAAAAGGCGAGCAGAGTTCTGAAAGATTTCCCAGTTTACAATATGTTGAACCATTCGCTCTCAGACCAAGTCCTCCAACCACCCTTCACTCAGCTTGCCAGCAACGAACCTCGCAATACTCAGGATGTTGATGCCAATACTGCCACCGGAGAAACGCAAAGGCCGTCAGCAGGCTGGCTCAGGAATCCTGCCTGGATTGGTACGTTCTTTGACATCTATGCTTCAATACGGTTCTCATCTCTTGACACAGATGGTGGTGTAAATCCGCCCAAGTATTATTTCTCTCATGAAGAGATTGATGCAGCCTGCCGCATGTCTGGAGTAGAACCACCTCCTCGATACACCCAGCCTGAGACTGTGGTCGTCCCATCTCAGCCGGTCAGTGGCGTTGATTTTGCGATGGGAAGAACCACTGGTACATGTCCTCTGAGTTCTCTATTTCATATCATACTAATAAATTTGACAGGAATCCCCCTCGCTATGCAGTATGATATCCTTTCCTCAAGGGTTTCACCAACACCAGTCCCTGCAAATAACCATTACCGCGCTGCTGGACCATTGGGAAACAGCATCGGTATGTGATATACATTAACTATCGCAATCTTTATCTCATTTCTATTTCAGACGTACCTCCACCTAATGGGCATCTCGTCAACATCACACATACATACACATCAACTGAATTGACTAGCTCCCGAAATGCGAAGCCTTCTGCTCCGAAGAAGAAGGCAACGACAATGCTGGGCAACATCACTCTTGAAGGCATTACACGTGTGGCCTTCATCAAGGCTATCCTCGCCGTTCACGACCTTCACACCCAGTTTGCCCCTGGTGTTCATTCCGGTCCTCCATTTAAGCTCTCATGGACTGGTTCTACGTGTGTGAATTTGTACTTACTATCAAACATATCCTGATCAAGTTTTGCAGTGGTGGGAAAGGCAACGCACCGACTTTCTTAACAGACGAAAGCTTCAGCCTTGCCCTCGCGGCCGTACTCAAGAAGGACAAGAAGAAAATCCAGGTTACTGTTGAGTTCGACACGGACATGATGTCCAGCTATCGTATTCAACACCAGGTTTGTTCGCGTCTACTGCATCCATTTTCTCATATTTACGTTGACATATAGGCCCCCTCTTTGAATGCAACTACAAACGATGGCGACGATGAGCTTCTCTATGGAACCAGGGTAAGTTTTATCCTTCCATGCTTTACATATTCAATGACTTCGGCACCTGTAGATCCCACAACTTGCCCAATTCAACAACGCTGAGCAGATCAATGGAAGATTTATCTTGGAGATCAAAAAACGGTGGCCGTGCGCTTCTCATCAAGGAGAGCATGGCGAGCCAGGCCATTGTTTCATCACAGCATCCGGAGGACATCTGCGACTCAACCCCCTCCATCTCAAGATGTGGGCTGCTGCCATGGTACGCTAAATCTTATAAAATACATTTTCAACCTGAATACCTTCTGTAGGCATCTGGAGACATCACAAAGCATGATCCGCCATGCACAGAGGCCTTTGATGGTCCGCGCAATGGTCAGATCTCTTCCATCCGAGCACGTGGCCGCTCAGGTGCAGGCACGATGTCGACGCTTCCTGCTCCAGCCAACAATGACATGATGACCCTTGTCATGGCGTCTCTCATTCCTGTCCTCGGTGGCTTATCCCGCAAACGATCACATTCTGAATCCCCCAGCCGATATTCGTCTCCGCTTTCCAAGGGTGCACGTTTTGAGTTCCACCAATTCGCAACCAGCCCAATTTCCAAACCCCAAAGCGCCCTCGCCGTGAATTCCAAACACCAAGGCGACCTGCATTCCAGCAACCTCCTGCCTCCCCCATCTCTATCCCAGCCCCTGGCTTTGAGTTGCGAGCATGCCTTTGGGAATTTGCTGAGCTTGAGGCTGTCGACATGACACCATTTGAGATTGCACTGCGTGCTGAGGACTTTACCCCTGACATTATAGCCTTGGCTGATGAGTCGGCAACCATAGTGATTCGCAATATTACAGGTGCTACATGTGGTCGTCTTATGAGATTGAAACTTTTCTGTAGGAAATGGCAGACTACCTACAAGCAGAAGCTTCTTTCGGGTAATTATACTACTTATGAGCTTGAGTAAATTTATAGGCCTGTCGTCTCATAGGCTCATTGTCTCGACTGTGCTCAAAGGGCCAAAATACTTGTAACACATATTTCACTATTAGTTTATCTCATCAGAAAACGAATAACCACAGTTTTCTATCCATCCAATTGCCATCTCGTCTGTTACTGCTAACCTGGCTTGATGAATTAACCAAGGCCGGCCCTCGGGTGCCACAGCTTGAGCTTCATGACTAGTGTTTGAAAGTCCGGTTAGGTTAGGTTATTGGGTGCCCAGGGGCTCTAACCGAGACCGAGACTGGTTAGGGTTCGTTCCCAGACCCAAAATAACCTAACTGGACCGAAGATAACCGATGAAAACCAGTTAGTTGCAGTTACTAACCGGTTAGGACCGAAAAAATAGAAAATCGATTAAAACGGCGTATATTTCTCATATTCCTTGCAGTAAACATTATTGCCATGCGTCGTAGCTTTAAAACAAGCCCAAGAACGCTAAATTCGGTGAAGAATTGACAATTTTATAATAATATTCTTGAAAGCCTACTATTTTAGCCAATAATTTAGAGATTTGACCATAACTCTGTCAGATTTTTAGTGTTTCTCATGCTTTTAGATGTGTTTTGAAGGGGTAAAATAGGGTCGGTTGTAACCGGTCATAACCGGTTTTTTAACGGTTAGTTAACCGCAAAATAACCGGTTATTTCATTTCCAGAATTGACTAACCACTAACCGCAGTCCGGTTTTTTCGCGGTTAGGTCCGGTCTGGTCTCGGTTATTTTCCAGTTAATTAACCTAACTTCCAAGCACTATTCATGACGTCGCAGCCAGGCTTTGATACTGTGAAAACCCTGTTCAATTGGGTTGTAGTCAGGGGAGTATGGCGGTAGATAGATAAGTTTTGCGCCTGTAATTAAATCAGGCATAGAAGGCAAATAAACGGATTAATAAACAAACCACATTCAACTTCAATAAGGTGCCGGATGTCCTCATCGTGGTGAATTGCACAATTATCCATAATAACCACGCTTCGGGGACCAGCGTATGGATTCAATTTTGGAGCCTACAACATAAATCAGTTACGAAGCTGGTGACAATTTAAAAATATGTCTTACAACTTGTTCATTTAGAAATGTGAGGAAGCGCTCTTTATTCACTGAACCCTCAAAAATATCAAGCGCAATCATACCCTCGCATGTAAGAGCTGGCAAGATTGAATACCGCTGACCACGGACAAAAGTAGCACGGCAAACACATGCTCTCCCCAGCGCGGCCCAACCCAGCATACGCTGGTTTGTCCGATCATCCACACTTGCTTCGTCCAACCAAACACAGTAATCAGCTGGAATATCCGCATATGCGGCCTGCCAAGTTGCACGTAGCAATTCATTCCTTTCTAATGCTTCGTTTGCTACATGCTTGCGTGTCATTGAAAGTCGGTGAAGTGTGCAGGAAAGTGTTGAAATAGAAGCAAAAACATCTCGCCTATCCAGAAGTTCATCTTGAATTTCATCTAGGTAGATCTTTGGCCGCGCGTCAATCAAAGACTCTATAAAGTTCATATCTCCCATGTTCAAAGAACGGTTGGCACCATGCGGGCCGCGTGTCGATGGTTCTCTGAGAGTGTTGTAGTCACGGTGGTAAGAGAGGATGTTGTAGACTGTCCGGACACTACATCCAACAAGGCCTGAGATTTCCTGTGCTGAGAGATGTTGCTCATCGTGCCAAATGATGATCCGCGCACGCATCTCATCGGAAACCTGAGGCACCATGAGAGTTGGGCGTGAGGGGTTCAAATTCCCAATGCGCTCAAATCTAGCCTTGATGCGTGACAATCTAGCAGGGTCTGTCACAGACACACAAAACCAAACATGATTTTTGCAATCTCGGAGTGCAAACGGCAGTGCAAAGCACTGTAAAGGTCCGAAACGCAGTGAATTCGAATTTTTGGAAAAGCTATCACGCAAGCTTCATATGTGAGCCTCAGCGAGCGCTATAGTACATTGAACATATGTACGGCTGGTTCTCAGAATCAACGTTAACGTTAACGTTGACGTTCTCCAAGGGTACTAGTTAGTTGAAGGCATGCCGTGCGCTCAGCTCTCAGAATTACGACATGTGTACATCGATGGTATTGCGATCACTGCAAAGCATCAGGCGGAATAAGGACAGTGTGTGTGTGTAGTATGTAAGTAATAGCAAGATCTTGGGGGGGGTAGGTAGGTGGGGGCGATACAGTATGGAAACAGCGTTCTAAGACGGGTTGATTCATCACAGTCGTGAGATTGGCGAGCTGGCCAAGTCGGGTCGGCGGCGGCGGTGATAAAAGTGGGAGATGCCTATGGGGAGGGAAGAGAAGGAGGAGAGAGATGATGGCGGATGAAAAAGTAGAGATGAAGGAGGGGCAGTGGACGGAAAAAAGTAGAGGTGACAGGAGGAGTGATGCCTTGGGGAGGGAAAGAGAAGGGGGAGGGGTGATGGGTGGAAATGTGTCAGGTGAGGTCAGGTGGTGGTGGACGAAAAAGTAGAGATGAAGGAGGTGTAGTGGACGGAAACGTAGAGGTGACTGAGAGTTGGGGAAATTTCAAGTGACCGAGAGAGCCAGGGTGGGCTCCGTCGAGGATGGGAATAGAGGGGGAAGACGATTCGTCTGAGAATGACAGACGAGATTGTTGACTGTTGACTGTTGACAGACAGGGAGAACGAGGTGTGTGTTCAAAACACAAACACCAGAGAGAGAGAGAGAGAGAGAGAGACAGACAGACAGAAAAGAGTTGAGAGTGGAAAGAAAAGAAATGGCTAGGAATACACTGCATGCATTGCGTGGGTGTCTTTGATTCTTGGTTGGTTTGGGGTGGTGTACGACGTGCGGATACGATACTGATACCTGCTATAGCTTTACTAGGTGGATTGACAGATGGATTGCTTGGAAGGAAGGACGGATGGAGGGAATAATAGGTTGTCCACCTTGATGTAGGGATGGGATTGAGGTTGGGCTTGATACTGGTACTGCGAAATACACAAGAACGGAACCTTGAGTTTGAGAGTCGAGACGACAGAGAGAGAGGGGGGGGGGGGGGGGAATGAAAGATTCAGGAGCGGTTGCTGGCTGCAAGATTGAAAGAGACGGGCGTGAAAGTAGAACGGAATAACTTGACGTAAACCATGAAAAAGGAGCGTGGGGGGACCTTGAAATGGTCTTGACCACTGATGAAGAGGCAGGATTATCGATAACAAAATTTTGGTTATTGGACCACGGACAGAATCAACCGCTTATCGGTAACAAAGTCTTGAGTATTGGACCACGGGGCATGAATCATTGCAACCGCGCCAAATACTCTTGCCAAAGCGTATCCACAAACGCCTTGTCAATCTACACCATACCCCAATCAGCCCTCTTTTTTCTCTTTCACAAAAAAACGAAAAGAAAGAAAAAAACGCACATGAATAAGCGTCAACACCTCCCTCACAAACTCATTCCTCTCCATCCCCATCCCAGTCGCTCCTCCGAGTCTCGGCTGCGCATGCGCATTCAAAGCAGCCACTATGCTCCCCCGGACCAAAGCATGTTCATGTCCATTTCCATTTTCTTCCCCGTTCTTTTCAACATGCCCATGCCCATTAACTGTACCCTTGCCAACCGACCCAGACCCATTCAAACTTGGCGCAACCTTCCTCCCCTTCCCGGTACCGGTACCAGCCCCATTAGTCTTGCCAGACATGGTAGGCGTCATCATGTCCGACAACGAGGGTATCCTCCTCGGTGAGGGTGTATGCGCAGGCCCCGAGGGAGTGTGTACCGGCCTTGGAGGCATATGAACACGCATTTGGGGCGTATGCACAGACCTTGGAGGCGGAGGCGTGTGCGCGGATGTTTGAGGCGTATACACAGGCATTTGCGGCGTATTATCCTCAAGAGAAGGCGAAAGAGGCGGCGAGGGAGAAGCAGGTGGCGAGGTAACAGCCTGCGTAAGATACCTCGTCGTCGTCGTCGTCGTTTTGACTTGCTGCTGCTGCTGCCTATCTTGCTGCACCCCCTGCACCCGCGGCGCACAAACCCCAGGAACATCCCAACTCTTCTCAATCTCCTCGAGGCTGCAACAACAACACCCCTATGCGTATGCAAGCTCTGCCCATCCTTCTGCGACCCCAAACCCCTCTTCTGCTCGCTAACAGCCCTCCTAAACGCATCCAAATCACTCAACACACTCGTTTCCTCAAAATCAAGCTCAACGATATCCTCCTCCTCCTCTCCCGAGTCTTCTTCCTCCTGGTGTTTGTGTGCTTGTTGTCCCCCCTATTGATGGGCTGGGTACGGCCACAGTTCCGAATCAGCTTCAAACGGCACCAGTTCCCTATTCTCCCTTGGCTTCGCGCTTTGGTCGTGCGGCGCAGAAGACGAATCCAACCCCTTAATAGTAGCAACCGACGAAGTAGCCTCGATCCCCAGCGGGTGATGCACATGCACATCCGCCCTATGAGTCTGAGCATGCCTCCGGCCATTCAAGAACGCACGGGGCGTAACGTCCCCATTTACCTTCCCATTTCCATTCCTCGCTCCACCATGCCCCAACACGCTTAGGAGCCCATTACCACGTCCACTAACAGGCGACCCCGCCTCATCATCTTCATTTTCATCCTCATTATCACTCTCCCTAGAACTAGGATGGCTGCTTGACGCAGCTGAGGGGGTACGTGAGGGCGGTAGGCCCAATAACGTGCTGATGACGTCTTGGTTGAGGACTTGCGCTTGGGTGGATGTGGATGTGGGTGTGGGTGAGGATATCTTTCGTGGTGCCCCTTGTTGTTGTGGTTGATGAGAAAGGGCGGATACGTTAGCGGCAGACGCGAATATGCGGTCCAACAAATTGATGCCCGTAGCTGGCGTTGACGCTGAGGGTGCTAAAGACGTATGAGGAGGGGCTGGACCGACGATTTCCGGCCCGCTCAGAGCGGCGAATAATGATTCTAAGGTCATGCTTGAGGTGGATGTTGGGAATGTCATGGTGGAGGTTGGTGCGGTGGGAGGAGGACCGGTAAGTACGAATTTTGCGAATAGTTTGTCGACTTCTGATACGGCTCCTGCTGAGGACTGTTCGCTGGCGTAGTCGGGATATGATCGTCTGATCCATGTGCGGAGATATCGTCTTCGGGGTAGATGTGTTGGATATAGTCTTCCATGCCCATGCGATTGAGGACGTAGAATCCGCATGGCGGGTAAACGTCCCTTTGAGTTTTCAAATTTCATCAGCCATCGCCAGGAAAGGAAGGGGCACCAGTGTGGTTGGGTAGGGTTTGTGGATTACGCTGAGGGTTAGGAGTGTATGTGAGCGGGAAGAGAGGAGGAGGGAGGCAAGGAACGTACCCGTTATCTCCTGTCTTTGAACACAACGCTTGAATTTCCCACTTGTGCAGCCTGGTTTGCTGCATGGGATTGGAGGGGCATATTGAACACATTCACACTTGGTTCACACGTCGTGACCATAGGACAACTACCATGCAAGGCTATCTCCGGACACCTACATTGCTTCCACCTACACGTTGCTTCCTACCACCATGGAAGGTCCTTCGAAAGAGACAGTCCAGCGAAAGCCCAATTTCTATGCTAAGCTGAAGAATACATACAAAGAGATCAAAATCTTCAAACCGAGTGTCAGTCGAGCACCCTCACAGCCTTCCAGAACCGCAACGCCCGTTCTTTCGGCTCAAGAAGAGCTTCCGAAAATGGGACGTAACGCAGGCGTTGGTAAGCGTCTTCGTTTCCATTGTTGGCAAGGATTGACGAGCGGAAACCAATATCCAGCGGGGACCAACCCAGAGATTACAACTACGCCTATCGATAATCGTGGAGATTCACCGAAGGGAAGTGGCGTAGCTGCGATCCGTAAGTGTTTCCATCCCAAAAGCTTCCAACGATCCATGAACAGGCAAATGCAGCAGATGCACAGTTTAAACCAGACGAGGACAAGAAAACTGAAGTGCGATTATCCGTTCTGAATTTAATACATCGACTCACAGCCCATGGCACCCAGACGAATCCTACGATTGTGTGGCAAGCTTGGAACATTGACGGCGACGCTATTACTCAGCTCCATAAATGGGGAGGTGATCGCGAAAATTCCAAATGGTCAAAACTTGCGGGACTTATCGATCGGTCGTTGAAATCAAAGACTCTCGATACGCTCAAAGCCTTCATACCCGACAGCCCTTTTCCTGCGAAAACCCTTGTTGAAGCATTGCTCAATCTGGTTGAGCTCGGTATCGTACGCCATTTTGTCAGGCTCATTTCGTTCCGCTGACGCATTCACTCAGAGTATCCCGCTTACTCAAAAGAAAGTATCTGAATTTGCGAAGGAAGCGATTGAGTACATTAGCACGCTTATCGTGGTTGCTGATGAGGAGCCGTCGGTAAAAGAGGACCTCAAGACGATTTGGTGAGTTTCATTGCATTTTCCCTGATATTTACAATGCTTACGCATAGTTAGTGCGGCGGTGAACGAGATTTGCCTGTGGGCGAAGAAACATGTTGTAGGTTTATCTTTCTCTTTGCCACCCATTGATGTTAAACTCGGGCAGTCGAAGAAGTCGGTATCTGATGATTTGGGGGACTGGCAGTCAAAGTTCACGAGCGCGAAAGAAAGATTCCTGGTACGACCACATCTGCCCGTGTGTGACAGTTTTCTGAATTGGTTCCTTCCAGGCAACAACCGTCACAAAAATTCGGGTGAAACAAGAGATTGACGCTCGTTTGGTACGTTTGCTTCTGGTTGCTTGTTGCTGATCAAGGATGCCACTTATTGATCCCACCCAGGCCTCCATCAAAGAGACGCTCGCCAGCCATCTTGCTGCAAACTACAAGCATACAGATCAGAGCAAGAGTCTTTGCGCCAAAGGCACTCGTTTGGAACTCCTCGAATATATAGAGCAATGGCTACTACCGCAGCCTTCTAACGCTGAGCGTATCTTCTGGGTCACGGGTATTCCAGGCAGTGGGAAATCAACGCTTTCTGCTACGCTTGTTGAGAATCTTCGTGAGAACGGCACTCCCGTCTCTGCTCAATTCTTTATCTCTCGAAACATCCCCGAAACGATCGATCCAAACAAAATCATCCCCACTATTGCACAGCAGCTTGCTTCCTTTCCGACAGCCGCTCGCGTTCTTGAGAAGGCCCTGGAGAATGGGTATCCTGCGGCGCGGGACAAGCAGGTTACTTCTCTTTTGTTAGACCCCATCCGGGAACTCTCTAAGTCGCGCGATGTGGTCGTCGTTCTCATTGATGCCCTAGACGAGTTGAATGATGCGGCCAGGAGCGTCATCGAGATCCTTTCCCACATTACTCCTGTTGACTGTGACCTTCCAAACAACATCAGATTCGTCATCACCTCGCGTCCAGAGCACTGGGCGGACATCTCCAAGTCCAAAAGGCTCAAACACGCGGTGTTCAAGCAGTATTCCCTGGAGACAGAGTTATCTGTCACTGAAGTACACAATTTTGTTGTTGCTAGGATGACAGAAATTACACCGGATGAGCCGGATTGGCATGGTTGGCCGGATCCCTACCAATTGCGGAGGCTATCTGACAAAGCAAACGGTCTATTCCACTATGCTGCAACCGCTCTTCACTGGATTGAACGGCGGATTGTCGATGATGGAACGGCGTGTCGAGAGAGGGTGTTCAAGGAATTCAGCAAGGGCGGCCTCAACGAGCTTGAAGATCTGTACAGACTCGTCTTGACATCATGGGAGAACGTGGATACGCCTCCAAAAGACAACGACAGATGTGTTACTCGACTAGATGGCTTTCAGCACGTTATGGGAACCATCATCGTGCTTCGAGAGCCATTGCTCGTTCGTGAAATCATTGTGCTACTTTCTGATATACCCAAGGACAAGTTCGACGTCACCAACTTCCTTCGGCAGATGTGCAGTGTTTTGATTCCAGGCACCACTACGTCGTTTGATGACACTACACCACAGATGCACAAATCCTTTCGTGATTATATCACGAGTGAGCGTGCACCACCTGGATTCCAGATCCTGACGGGGGATGCGCACTTCAAGATTGCAAGGAGTTGCTTAGACATCATTGTGAAAGCGGGGAGCCAGGGTGGTAATGGCAACAAGTATGCTATCACCTACTGGCATCGACACTTGCGGGAAGCTGGAGCGAGATGCGATGATGAGAGTATGTGGATGCTGCTGGGTGAAATGGAGAATGAGGGGGTTGTCAGTGTATGGACGAGAAATTGGGACGGGTTGGACGTGTTCATGTCTGTGGCCAGCACTGGATGGAAGCTGTTGAAGGTGAGGCCGAAGCAGGGAGAGAGACACCAGACTAATGACGGGTATGGCAGCAAAAGACGGATGAGCTAAAATTGGTGCTGATGAGCAACATGTTGGTGAAAATAAAGGTATGCAGTTGGCGGCAGAGTGGCAAACCTTGTCCTGTTAGCCTAATGATGCATTTTTTCCTTTGCATCCTTGTCTTAAACACCTGCCTTGTCCACGTATAATCCTGTCTGTCATGTCTTTGTCTCTAGATGGTGTGTGCTTTCATCCTCCCCCATCTGTGTTTGATGTACTCAGACCACCCTTTGTCTCCTCATTTCTAGTTGGTGTGTGCTTTCATCCTCCCCCATCTGTGTTTGATGTACTCAGACCACCCTTTGTCTCCTCATTTCTAGGATGTGTGTGCTTTCATCCTCCCCCATCTGTGTTTGATGTACTCAGACCACCCTTTGTCTCCTCATTTCTAGTAGGTGCGTGCTTTCATCCTCCCCCATCTGTGTTTGATGTACTCAGACCACCCTTTGTCTCCTCATTTCTAGGATGGTGTGTGCTTTCATCCTCCCCCATCTGTGTTTGATGTACTCAGACCATGCTTTGTCTCCTCATTTCTAGGTGTGTGTGCTTTCATCCTCCCCCATCTGTGTTTGATGTACTCAGACCACACTTTGTCTCCTCATTTCTAGGAGGTGTGTGCTTTCATCCTCCCCCATCTGTGTTTGATGTACTCAGACCATGCTTTGTCTCCTCATTTCTAGTTGGTGCGTGCTTTCATCCTCCCCCATCTGTGTTTGATGTACTCAGACCACCCTTTGTCTCCTCATTTCTAGGATGTGTGTGCTTTCATCCTCCCCCATTTGTGTTTGATGTACTCAGACCACACTTTGTCTCCTCATTTGTAGTTGGTGTGTGCTTTCATCCTCCCCCATCTGTGTTTGATGTACTCAGACCACCCTTTGTCTCCTGATTTCTAGTGGGTGTGTGCTTTCATCCTCCCCCATTTGTGTTTGATGTACTCAGACCAAACCACCCTTTGTCTCCTCATTTCTAGGCAGTGTGTGCTTTCATCTTCCCCCATCTGTGTTTGATGTACTCAGACCACCCTTTGTCTCCTCATTTCTAGGATGTGTGTGCTTTCACCCTCCCCCATCTGTGTTTGATGTACTCAGACCATGCTTTGTCTCCTCATTTCTAGGATGTGTGTGCTTTCATCCTCCCCCATCTGTGTTTGATGTACTCAGACCACACTTTGTCTCCTCATTTCTAGGATGTGTGTGCTTTCATCCTCCCCCATCTGTGTTTGATGTACTCAGACCATGCTTTGTCTCCTCATTTCTAGTTGGTGCGTGCTTTCATCCTCCCCCATCTGTGTTTGATGTACTCAGACCACCCTTTGTCTCCTCATTTCTAGGATGTGTGTGCTTTCATCCTCCCCCATTTGTGTTTGATGTACTCAGACCACACTTTGTCTCCTCATTTGTAGTTGGTGTGTGCTTTCATCCTCCCCCATCTGTGTTTGATGTACTCAGACCACCCTTTGTCTCCTGATTTCTAGTGGGTGTGTGCTTTCATCCTCCCCCATTTGTGTTTGATGTACTCAGACCACCCTTTGTCTCCTCATTTCTAGGCGGTGTGTGCTTTCATCCTCCCCCATCTGTGTTTGATGTACTCAGACCACCCTTTGTCTCCTCATTTCTAGTCGGTGTGTGCTTTCATCCTCCCCCATCTGTGTTTGATGTACTCAGACCACCCTTTGTCTCCTCATTTCTAGGCGGTGTGTGCTTTCATCCTCCCCCATCTGTGTTTGATGTACTCAGACCACGCTTTGTCTCCTCATTTCTAGGCAGTGTGTGCTTTCATCCTCCCCCATCTGTGTTTGATGTACTCAGACCACCCTTTGTCTCCTCATTTCTAGGATGTGTGTGCTTTCATCCTCCCCCATCTGTGTTTGATGTACTCAGACCACCCTTTGTCTCCTCATTTCTAGGATGTGTGTGCTTTCATCCTCCCCCATCTGTGTTTGATGTACTCAGACCACGCTTTGTCTCCTCATTTCTAGAAGGTGTGTGCTTTCATCCTCCCCCATCTGTGTTTGATGTACTCAGACCACGCTTTGTCTCCTCATTTCTAGTCGGTGTGTGCTTTCATCCTCCCCCATCTGTGTTTGATGTACTCAGACCACCCTTTGTCTCCTCATTTCTAGCAGGTGTGTGCTTTCATCCTCCCCCATCTGTGTTTGATGTACTCAGACCACCCTTTGTCTCCTCATTTCTAGGCGGTGTGTGCTTTCATCCTCCCCCATCTGTGTTTGATGTACTCAGACCACCCTTTGTCTCCTCATTTCTAGGCAGTGTGTGCTTTCATCCTCCCCCATATGTGTTTGATGTACTCAGACCACCCTTTGTCTCCTCATTTCTAGGCGGTGTGTGCTTTCATCCTCCCCCATCTGTGTTTGATGTACTCAGACCACCCTTTGTCTCCTCATTTCTAGGCAGTGTGTGCTTTCATCCTCCCCCATCTGTGTTTGATGTACTCAGACCACCCTTTGTCTCTTCATTTCTAGGATGTGTGTGCTTTCATCCTCCCCCATCTGTGTTTGATGTACTCAGACCACCCTTTGTCTCCTCATTTCTAGGATGTGTGTGCTTTCATCCTCCCCCATCTGTGTTTGATGTACCATTCAATCTCACCTTTGTCTCCTGATTGTCTAGATTGTGTGTTTTCTTTCTTTCATTGTGTTTGATACTAATGTTCCCCCTTTCTGGATGAAGCCATTTCTGGGATCTGTGGATCACAGTCCTCCTTGAGACCTGGAAGCATTACCAATCAGAGGTCTTGCATGCTAACATTGTGGAAATCCATGCTGAATCCAATGATAAATGAAGGTTTTTGGCTTCCTTCACTGATGTGAATATTTGCTAACATTTTGTTGTCATGTTTAACCTCCAAGATATAGTGCAGTAGAGACCCAATGGTAGTGTGATAGTTTGAGGAGTAGAATCAGGGATCTTATTCCACACATTATTTTTTTTTTTTCTGGAAAAATATATCCATTTAATTTTAACAAATAATGAGGAGTATGTGTTCTGAGCTGGTCTCCAAGTGTATATGAAAATTCCCATTCCTTGAGCCCAATACAATCTTCTGTCTGTGATTGGTGGATCTGATACTTCTTGGGCAAAAAGGTGATAAAAAGAGTGTATTAAAGTATCTACTAATGTATACTAAGAAAAAGAAAGTAGATTGTATGTCATGGTTGTTGTTATGGTGGTCCCTGTTGTGTTTATCAGGGTGGTCCTCTATAGCAGTCATCTTCACATCATGGTGGTATGTGCTGTGTGGTCATATTGCACTGGTTCATCTGGTCGTGGTCACCATTGTCTATTGTGCATTATGGTTGTTTGTCATTGTTGTGCATTGTGGTCACAGTTGGTGGTGGATTGTTGTCTATGGTGGACATTGTTGTCTGTGGGCATATCTGTTGTTATCCATTGTCGTGGTCAACTGACCTTGCTCTCCCCCACTATGACACATGTGATGTGTTGGTGGTCACCAACTTTCCGTATATGTTAGTCTCACATGACTTAGGGCAATGGCACATTGCCCTAAGTCAGCCACGTTCTCAAGCCCCCAACCTAACCTAACCTCCTAATCTAACCCTAACCTCCTAACCTAACTCAGAATGCGCTACTGCATGGGGAAAAAATATCTCTATCCTAACCATTAACACTAACCTCCTAACCTAACTCAGAATGTGCTACTGCATGGGGAGAAAAATATCTCTAACCTAACCATTAACTCTAACCTCCAAACCTAATGTATAAGTAAATAAAAGACAATTGAAAGTGCCACAGCAAATGATTGTTAGAGGCAGGGATTGAACCCACATCACAGGACTCAGAAACAGCATTGACTTCACAGTTAACCACTACACCATTCCAGCATTTATTTGTATGGAATGGCATAGAATCTTTCCACTTAAATTTTCGAAAGATTTATCATACCTTCCTTTAATGTCATTGTGGGGGAGAGCTATGAGAGTTGTTGTGGTCATCCCTTGTCCCTCCTGGTGACAACATCTGTCATTGTCAGTTGTCAGAGCAAGGAGTGGGGAGGCAATGGCTGTATACTTACTGGTATCAGCTTCTGCAATGCAAAGTTCACATTGACACCATCCCTTGCACCCATTGCCCCCGTTTACTGTCATGTGCTTCCACCTCGCTCTTGATGCAGTCGAGTCCAATGCATGCTGCATGTCATCCTCGATCTTGTCATTCTGGGACATCGCCATGTCATGATTGTCCTGGGCGTTGTTGCATTGTCATCATTGTCCTGTTTCCATGTTATTGTGGCATTGTTGTTGTCTGCTGACATCCTCACATGTTGTTGTCATTCTGTGTCATGCCAATGATGATGAACAACAAATTGGACATTGCACTGTCATCATTGTCCTGTTTCCATGTTGTTGTCACATCTTTGTTGTCCAGTGATATTGTCCCAGGTCGTAGTCACATTGTCCTTGCCTTGGGTCATGGTGTTGTCATCCTGGGTCATCACCATGTTGGAATTGTCCTGGGCATCATTGCACCATTGTTGTTGTTGTTGTTGCATTGTTGTTGTTTGGTGATGTTGTCCCATGTTGCCATCATTTTGTGTTGCTTCAATGATGATGCAGTTGTTGTTCATCATTTTGTTGCAATGTGGCAACTGGGTGACGTGCTGTCGGCAATGTGGCAACTGGGGTTGTGTGTGATTGTGGGAATGGGGGGGGGGGGGGGGAGGTTATGTTGCCTCACCTAGGTTGGTGCTGTTGCACTAGTATCTACCACTTTTATGATAAAATATAGTCAAGTGCCTGCACAATTTTTTGGATACTGCCTAGTGTTTTTATGAAATGAGGAACATAGGGCAAGCCTTATGAAATGTGTTTTATTTTTTCCCTGGACCATTTCATATGTATTTCAATTCTTCCCTAAGCCTTTTCATAGTCATTTCTTTCCCATTTCTTTCCTACCTGGCCAGTAATTTCATTGCCTACCTAGCAATATTTCATTGCATACCTACCCTATTTCTTTCCCATTTCTTTCCTACCCAGTCAGTAATTTCATTGCCTCCCTAGCAATATTTCTTTCCTACCCAGCCAGTTACAAGTCCTCTGAGTTTACAAAGAGACTTGTTTATTACCCCAGGAATCAATGTTTCATTCAGTGCTCTAACACAAAATTTAGCCTTTTTCCCATGAAAATTGATGGTGCATCTTTTCATCACACTGGATCCTGAGAACAGCACCTCAAACATCAAATAATGTGGTATGGATGAGAGTGTAGTACCATGGTATGGTATAAGGGTGCAATACCATCATATGGCATGAATAGTTGTGGTATGGTATGAATGGTTGTGGTATGATATCATCATACCACATGTGATATGAATAAGGCTGAACATAGTGTCATGGTTTTTGGAGGTCATGGCCAACAGGAGCTTCCTTAATCTGTAGCCCTGGCTCTCCAATTGACAAGACTTTGGATTGGATAGAATCACTCAGCTTTATTGGATTGGACCAAATATTTTGATAATGAAGACTTTGGCCAAACACTCAGGACAACAATACTTGATTCCATCATATGTAGTTTTTAAATGAACACTGGGTAAATATATACACATACTTCTTTGACAGCAACAGCATTGCACTTTTGAATCCAAATTGCATGCTTTTGCAATGGATGGTAGACTGATAGCCAATACACAAAATGTCTTCTTTTCTTTGCTTCTCAAATACCACATCATCACAATGGATGCAGTATTGATTCATTTGTGATGAATATTGTTCTAATTGAAAGGACTGGGAAAGATATGTATCAATAAATGGCCTTTGATGCATGGAAAAAGCTGGGATAAAGCTCATTTGAACGATTTTCAAAGGATGGATTTGACTATATAGCCTCCATTTGTATCTTAATATCTCAGGAAAACCTGAAGAACCTTTCCAGAAAAAAATGGCAACCAATGGACCAATATTGCAGCCTGCAGAAAGAATTTATATATTTTGAAAAAGGACCCCAGACACCCTGTGTCAGCTTTGGTATAATGGCATGGTATGGTATGAGGTCAAATGGTATGGTATGAGGTGACATGGTATGGTATGGTGACATGGTATCGGTATGAGTGGGATATGGTATGGGATTTCTATTCCATAGTACCATGGTATTGGTATGGAGCTCATATACCACCCCGAAATGGGTACCCTCAAGGTACCCTAAATCAAGGAATTGATGTGCCTCATAGGTACCCAAAA
>NW_001889914.1:205968-207339 GCF_000143565.1 Laccaria bicolor S238N-H82
TCATCACCCAGGTTATACCAACAATTCAGAGAGACAATACTGTAACTCTGTCATATCTACTCCAAATTACATCAATCAAAATGCAGAAAAAAGGTAATATTCCAGAGGATTTAATCACTTAAATTGTAGTATTATGTGTTATATAATTAATGAGCAGGATGCATCTGGACTGAAATAGGGCAATAATAACTTACACAGTGCATTGTTGATATGACAATCCATGTTTTGATGAACAGCCAGCAGCCAATTTATGTAATTTCAAATCTTGCATGCTGCTGATAAACAAGCATCAATAACATTGGAATCAAGCTCACATGAGGCATCTATAATTGGAGAAATTTCCCCAAGCTTTGATGGCTGTGAAGCGTTCACTCTGAACTTCTCACATAGCTGAAGCCAAGAGGGAAGGAGGAGGCAAGAATGGGTGGATCTGGGATCAACCCCCATAAGTGAGCAATGAGCAGTTACAAGATACTCAGCTGGCCCAACATGATTATGCATACTGTAGGAAGTACAGATATACAAAGCACTACAAGAGGATGGCAAGACTGCTGACAAGATGGTGGTTCAAGACAAAAGATCAATATATTATGTAAGATATCCAAATCTAGCTATATACCATTGTTTGACTATGGCCTCTGGGCATTCCCTTCCAATCCTATATCACAATGGCATATACCCCACCACCCAAAACGATGATGCACAAGAGGCATTTGAAAATCTGATGTACAACTATAAATACTTGTGGGTGTGGGCCAGTGCTTTGCATGGCATGTATGAGTCCTTTCTGTGGACTCTAAATTTAATATTAGGAAATTGGTCATGTAATCACTTTATGATTTTCTGAGTTTTGTTCTATATTTGCAAATAGACCCTGAGCTCTGAGCCTAGCCATCAATATCATAGCAACAATGTGTGGTATTCTTTTTTTTTTTTTTTTTTTTTCATTTTATAGCAAATTTTCCCAATTTTATAACTATTTTTCTGTTTATGGTAAAATATTCCCACAGTCCTGTTTGCATATATCTCAGGAAAGAGGATGGTTAGTTATATTTTGTGACCTATAATAGCATGCTCTATATATTTGTGATGAATTTCCTTTTTTGGGTTAAAATTCCCACGGTATCAGAAGCACAGCCTCTCACTTAGCTCCATAAACAACAATTGTAGCCCCTTTCCTTACCTTTATAGATATATATAAATAATGTCATGCAGACCATTCCTCATTGAGAAAAACACAAAATACTGAAAAAATTGGACACTTTTTGGAAATTGTCATGCATTTTTGACCAATATCTCAAAGAGCAAGAAAGCTGGTCTCAAGATATAGTCACATTGCATGATCTGACAATATTTTTACATGGTTGTCTT
>NW_001889914.1:207389-251761 GCF_000143565.1 Laccaria bicolor S238N-H82
GGTATCCAAAAATGGGTGACTGAAGTGACCTATGAGGTACATCAATTCCTTGATTTAGGGTACCTTGAGGGTACCCATTGGTATATGAGCTCCATACCAATGCCATTAGTGTTTGGAAGTCCGGTCTCATGACTGGAAAAAGACTGTAACCAGACCAGACCAAGACTGCAAAAAACCGGACCTGTAGGTCTGGTCTTTTCATTTTTGAGAAGTAAAGACTGCAAAAAGACAGTGCATTCAGTAGATACACTATGGCACCATAACAATACAAATTGGCAATTGTCCCAATAAGTCATAGGGCTACCCCAATGGGCCCAATTACAAAAGATGTTATGACACTATACATTGGCCCGATGACATAAGAATATGTATATTTGATTGTTGGGCCCAATGACGGTGCCAACATCAAAGCTAAGGGATTATAGTTTGGCCACATGGCTTAAATGGGGGCAATTTTGACTGTTGATGGATGATTGTATTAAGCTAGAGTTGAAGGTTGGGCCCAATGTAAGGCAATGGTTAAGGGAGAAAGTTGGACCCAATGGCAAAAGTTTTAAGCTACAGGTGATGGTTGGGCCCAACAGAACATAAAGGTTAACAGAACAAGTTGGGCCCAATGACCCATTGGATGATCGGGTTTTGGGCTTGGTTCCATTACCCACAGGTCTGGATAAAATGCAAAAATGTGGCTGAAATAGGTCCAGATGAAATGCAAAAATAGCTCTGGATGAAATGCAAAAATGCGGTGGAAATAGCTCCAGATGAAATGCAAAAATGTGGCTGAAATAGGTCTGGATGAAATGCGAAAATGCAGCGGAAATAGCTCTGGATGAAATGCAAAAATGCAGCAGAAATAGGCCTGGATGAAATGCAAAAATGCAGAAGAAATAGGCCTGGATGAAATGCAAAAATGCAGATCAGAATAGTACTGTAATCCCGGGATTACGCTTTGTTTGGCATCCATTCTAATTTTAGCGCATATTTAACTTACCATACGCTTCGCTTCTTCTTCTCTTTCTTTAGAACCACGACCATCTCTCTCTCTCTCTCTCTCTCATTACGCTACTTTTCCATACTCTCAGAATCATACACCTGGTTAACTTCTGTGAGTATCATTAAGTTCTTTGAGTGTTTTCTATCCCCTCTTCTAGGGGATAGTTTTCCACTTTTTTTGAAGTTACACCGCGGTCGTATTATTCACAATAACGACTGAACGCTTTTCTCGAAGGAACCCCTCGAGATCGCTCTTACCGGCATCAACGCGCGCATAATCCTTGCTGTATCCGGCGCATATACGCGCATATATCATCTCCTACTGTACGTGACACGCCGAACATACTTGTTCTTGACGCGTCGTCCTCACAGTTTACCTGATAGTGGAGGGCAACCCGCCTTGACCGCAAACCGAATCAAGTACCCGCGTGTCGATCCTGGAAAACCCTCGCTTCACACACGCATCTGCCCTTACGCAACAGCTACCGATCCTTGAAGGACTGACGCCCACTCCGCATCTCCGTAACAACCGTCAACCACCTCAACACAACCGTCATCACTCGTCTTCACCGTTATCCAGTCCTCCCTCGTCCTTTGTTCTATCAACAGACTCATCAGACGACGAAATCCACGCATATACCCAACCAAAACTGAAAATGTCGACCCTTGCGTCAGTTGAACCTACTAGCGGAAAGGCTCCTGTGCTCACTGCGGGAGACCTCACGCCAGCGGTTGCAATGGATTTCGAAAATGCAGCCCAGGACTTTTTTGTTACGAAATCAGTTCCCCTCGACAAACAAGTCGCGCTGATCCTTCCGGGGATTAAGGACATACGTATCCGCGACTGGATCACAGCGGACCGCGCACGTATCACCACTCTCTCTTTTGTCGAGTTCATCAAGGAACTCCGTGCAAATTACCTCCAGAGTGACTGGGAAGATCAGATTCGCAACCAAATCCTTACTTCCACCCTCACTTCGTCCCACAAATCATTTTGGAATTGGTCTCAGCACCTTCTCTCGCTCAACTGTCTTCTCCGTAACACCCCATCCGCGCTCGACGACATCGCTTTACACAATCATCTGGAGGCTCACTTAGATGACGAGTTGAAAGAGAAAGTCAAGCATAGCGAGGCTCGGAATGATAAAGTCTTTAAGACTTGGGTTGCCGCTGTCCGCGTTCTCGACGAAGCACGGACTACCGAGAACAAGAGACAAATCGATCTCATCGAAGGCGCCCTTCAGCGTCAAGCGAAACGCCAGGCAACCGATGCAAATGCGCTTCGTGGCCCGTCCCGTCGCAATAACTCTGCAGCATCTACTTCCACCTCTACCACCTCGAATCGCTTAGCTCCGCTTACCGAGGGCGAAAGGACCCTTCTCAATGAACATGACGGTTGCACAAAATGCCGTCGATTCTACGTGGGACATCGTTCACATAACTGCGATTTGGGTTTCCCAACTGCGAAAGGGTACAAGACCCTCACTGTAGCGGACGCGCTCACCGCTAAGAAGGCAAAAGCTACGTCGAAGTCAACCACAAAAGCAGTTTCCGCGACCATCTCCACGGTCGACTCCAGTGACGACGAAGTTACAGCAGCGGCTGCCGTCCTTCCTAATTCTCCGAAGGTTTATGCTTCGGATTCGGAGGAAGATGCTGACGTTTCTCGCTGTAATGTGAGTGCGCCCCTCCGTGTTAAACATCTATTCTGGAACTGTCAGATTCATGGTCTGATCGATGACTTTCCAGTGAAAACGAGGGCACTCATCGACAACGGCGCACACCTCGTCCTCATCCGTCCAGAACTCGCTGCTGAACTAGGCCTAAAAAAATATCGTCTCCGAGAACCTGAAATAGTCGACGTTGCCTTGAAAAACTCTGAATCGAACCATAGATGTGAACTCTCCAAATACGTTAAACTTTCGTTTACTTCCCTAGACGCCAGATGGACCTCACGAAAAGTTAAAGCCATCATCGCCCCGGGCCTCTGTGCCCCTGTAATACTTGGTCTCCCTTTCCTGCAGCATAATTCAATTGTGGTAGATCACGCAGACCGTTCGTGTATAGATAAAAAATCAGGATACGATCTTTTGAACCCCCCTCCTTGTCTTCCTCCTCCACCGCCCAAACCTCGTTTGCGAGAACAAATAAAAAATACAAAGGCGGATAAGAAATTGGTACTGGCAGAACTAATGTTGATGTGCCATGATCGCCAAAAATCTGGTAAAGGAATTCCTGAAGAAGTAGCGCCTTTTAATGTTGCAGGCGCGATCCGCGAACGCGTCGAAACACTCGCTGCTGAAGAGGCCCTTCAAAAGCGAGAAAAAGGAATTAAATCAGAATTCAAAGAAATTTTTGAACCCATCCCACACATAGATGAACTACCTACAGGAATCGTCGCCGAAATACATTTGAAAAATGCAGAAAAAACAATAAAAACGAGAACATACCCTTCACCTCGCAAATACAAAGAGGCATGGCAAATTCTCATTCAACAACACCTTGATGCCGGTCGTATACGCCCGTCATCATCTCCATTCGCTTCACCAGCATTCATTGTACCTAAAGCGAACCCGAATGTATTGCCGCGGTGGGTCAACGACTACCGTCAACTAAATGAAAACACGGTGACCGACAGCCACCCACTTCCGCGCATCGATGATATATTAAACGATTGCGCGAAAGGCAAAATTTGGGCAACTATTGACATGACGAATAGTTTTTTTCAAACCCGAATGCATCCTGATCACATTCCTCTAACCGCCGTCACCACTCCATTAGGTCTATATGAGTGGCTAGTAATGCCCATGGGGTTGAAAAATGCACCAGCGATACACCAGCGACGTGTCACCTTGGCCCTACGACAATACATTGGGAAAATCTGCCATATATACCTTGACGATATCGTAATCTGGTCTAACACTATTGAAGAACATGTATCTAACGTGCAGACAATACTCCAAGCTCTCCATGATGCACGTCTGTACGTTAATCCTGACAAAACACATTTATTTTGTCGGGAAATCGACTTTCTCGGTCATCATATTAGTGCACGCGGAATCGAGGCAGACTCAAAAAAGGCCGACCGTATTCTGGCATGGCCACAACCTAAATCAGTCACAGACGTCCGCGCTTTCCTGGGTCTTGTACGTTACTTGGCGGCTTTCCTTCCTGCACTGGCTGAACATACCGGCATTCTAACGGAGCTCACAATTAAAGAATGCGAGAAAGCCTTCCCAACTTGGACGGATCGCTATCAAACGGCTTTTGACAGCATCAAAGCAATTGTAACCAGTCGGGAATGCCTGACAACAATTGATCTGTCCAAGTTACCAGAATACAAGATTTTCGTCACCACCGATGCTAGTGACAAACGTTCGGGGGCCATTCTATCCTTTGGCACCACTTGGGAAAATGCGCGCCCTGTCGCTTTCGATTCTATGACATTCAAAGGGGCCGAACTGAACTACCCTGTCCACGAAAAGGAGCTACTTGCTATCATTCGTGCCTTGAAGAGGTGGCGAGTGGACTTACTTGGGTCCCCCTTTTTCATCTATACTGATCATAAAACCTTGGAAAACTTCGTGACACAAAGGGACCTCTCACGCCGCCAGGCACGGTGGATGGAATTTATGTCCCAATTTGACGCCAAAATCATCTACATCAAGGGCGAGGACAACACAGTGGCTGACGCGTTGTCGCGCTTACCCTACTCGACTTCCTCA
This sequence comes from Laccaria bicolor S238N-H82, assembly GCF_000143565.1. Classification (NCBI taxonomy): domain Eukaryota; kingdom Fungi; phylum Basidiomycota; class Agaricomycetes; order Agaricales; family Hydnangiaceae; genus Laccaria; species Laccaria bicolor. The sequence continues at coordinate 212,108 of NW_001889914.1, forward strand.
CAAGAAGCAGAAACCTCTGCCCAACATCCTTACAACTTCTGTCCGGATGATGAATCCGAAAACATGATTGCAAGCATATTTCATTGCACTACCCAGGGCCCTCGCGATGCAGCTAAATCACTCGCACATGCGTCAGACGATATGTCTTCCGTCAACGCGACCCTTAAAATTTCGTCTGATGAAACCTTCTTGCAGGACATCAAAGCAGGGTACGCGGAAGATTCATGGTGTAAAACGTTACCCTCTGCAGCCCTAAGCCTACCGACACTCCAACTTCGCGACGACCTCTGGTATATTGGCAACCGGCTGATCATTCCACGCACCGGGAGCTTGCGCGAAACCCTATTCATGCTCGCACACGACACTCTGGGCCACTTCGGTTTTCACAAAACCTACGGATCCCTGCGCGACGCTTATTATTGGCCAAATATGCGACGTGATCTTGAAGAGGGTTACATCAAATCCTGTCCGGAATGTCAACGCAACAAAAGCAGTACGACAAAACCCCTTGGTCCTTTACATCCCCTTCCCATTCCAGACCAACGCGGCGACTCTGTCGCTATTGACTTCATCGGACCGTTACCGGAAGATGAAGGAAAAAACTGCATAATCACATTCACTGATCGTTTGGGAAGTGACATCAGGATCATCGCGACACGCACCGATATCACAGCCGAAGATTTAGCCACTCTTTTCTTTGATGAGTGGTATTGCGAGAACGGGTTACCAGCTGACATCGTCTCCGACAGGGATAAACTCTTCGTGTCGCGGTTCTGGAAAGCGTTACACCGTCTCACAGGTGTTAAACTGAAGATGTCAACTGCGTACCACCCGGAAACCGACGGCGCCAGTGAACGTACCAATAAAACAGTAAATCAAGCTCTCCGTTTTCACGTCGAACGGAACCAACTGGGTTGGGCACGCGCGTTGCCTCGAATTCGATTTGACATGATGAACACCGTCAACAAATCGACTGGCTTTTCGCCTTTCCAACTTCGCATGGGCCGAAGCCCCCGAATCATCCCTCCTCTTGTACCCGCCAAATCGAATGCTACCGTCACGGACATTGACACATGGCATGTAATACGGAAACTGGAGACGGATGTTCTCGAAGCGCAGGACAACTTGTTGAAGGCTAAGATTTCACAATCTACTCAATCGAATAAACACCGCACACTGAAGTTCCCGTTTGAAATAGGTTCTCGTGTGCGATTATCAACATTGCATCGACGGAACAATTACAAGGCGAAGGGCGAGAAGCGCGTCGCAAAATTTATGCCTCGCTATGACGGCCCTTACACCATTATCGACGTCGACGAGGACCACTCAACGGTAACACTCGACCTCCCGAATTCTCCCAACATCTTCCCTGTTTTCCACACATCCGAAATCCTTCCCTACATTGAATCCGACACATCTCTATTTCCTTCCCGCCATCTTGAAGAACCCCGCCCTATCATCACTGAAGACGGACAAGAAGAATACTCGATCGATAAAATATTGGACGCGCGCCGACGAGGTCGTGGCTACCAATATCTCGTTCGTTGGTCCGGCTACGGCGCAGAACACGACAAATGGCTCCCAGGCTCTGAACTTCAAGATTGCGAGGCTCTCGACCGTTGGTTAGAATCGCGAGTTGGTTCACCTTAATTTTAGGTAGCTTTCTTTCGACCTTGCCAGCGGTAGCTTTTTCCCACTGGGTTTTGACGCACCCGCGCTCGGATTGCACTTACATCTTCAATTACTAACATCTTTTTTTTCCGTTCCTTTTTCTTTTTTAAAGCGGGGGAGGGTGTAATCCCGGGATTACGCTTTGTTTGGCATCCATTCTAATTTTAGCGCATATTTAACTTACCATACGCTTCGCTTCTTCTTCTCTTTCTTTAGAACCACGACCATCTCTCTCTCTCTCTCTCTCTCATTACGCTACTTTTCCATACTCTCAGAATCATACACCTGGTTAACTTCTGTGAGTATCATTAAGTTCTTTGAGTGTTTTCTATCCCCTCTTCTAGGGGATAGTTTTCCAAGTACCAGTCATCTCCAGGGCCTGCACCAATGTTTAACAGATGTAATTTTTAACTGGACCAGACAACCCCCATGGAATACTCCAATGTCCAAAATTTAGTACTTCAAGTGCCTGAAAACATGGCAGAAAAACATCCAGATTTGTATTTAACATGCTGAAGGTCATTACCCCGAAAATGCGGCCGAAAAAATGTCCGGATTTGTGATTAACTTGGTGAATGTCACTGCTCCGAAAATGCGGCCAAAGAAACATCCAGATTTGTATTAGTGCACCAATGTCCGAAATTTCAGATGTAATTTTGATACAGACAAGACAACCCCTGTGGAATACTCCAATGTCCGAAATTTAGAACTTCAGGCACCTGCACTAATGTCCGAAATTTCGGATGTAATTTTGACACAGACCAGACAACCCCATGGAATACTCCAATGTCAAAAATTTAGAACTTCAAGCACCTGAAAATGCGGCCGAAAAAACATCCGGATTTGTGTTTAACATGCTGATATGCTGTTCAATGTGTACAAGTATTATTTCCAACGTGTATTTTTCCTTGCAATGCATATTTTTGTTTGAACTCCTCCCTTTTTCCACGTTTTTTTTTTCTTCTCCGCATATTTTTTTTTTCCTTCTGCGTATTTTTCCACATCACACTGCGTATGTATTTTATTCTTTGTTCCCCCGCATATTTTATTACCGACACATATTTTTTGAAAAGTTGTATACATACAGCTTATCTAATCAACCTGATTAAAGGTAAATTACAAGTACAACGTTCAACGGTCACAAAAGAGCCTTTCAGCTCCCTCTCAACAAACTCAGCAACATCGCAAAATGCCAATGGCTTGACTGGGTGCAAGAGCTGTTTCGCAACCTTTTTCCACCAGAAATCACGCCAAATCAATATGCACACCGCCTGATGGGTCTCGCACTCCCATGAAGGATCAAAAGTCATCGGAGGTGGATAGGCAGTGGTAAGCTTCCGTTCACACTCAAGCATTTCACAAGCCTTAGCGATAATGCTGTAGACTTTGACTCCAAGATTATTTGCCTCCTCCTCTGATATGGTTGAGAGCTCGGATTGCAAGATGATTTCGATGGCAGCCGGACCCAATCATGGACTGAGAACATCCGAGCAAGCTGGATGCGATGACTGGGTGGCATGAAGACTCTCTCAAGGTGATGGACAGCATACGCAACACCCTCGTCGATCTGCCACATCTGGCAAACTTTGAGCAGGTTGATATAGACACGTCCTGGATCTGTGGGTTGTGTCCAGGTGCTTCGTTGAATCAAAGTGAGTCTCTACTCTTTGAACCAATTGACACGTAGCTTACATCTTGTAAATCCACATCAGGAAGTCGTCAAATGCTTCCTGCTTGATTCCATGTAAACGGATAGGGTTTTCTTCGGTCCCTTGGGGTGTAGCCTCAGCAATTACAGCATGTGGGATGGTGAGGAGATCATTGAACACAGGGGAAAGTTTTTGCAAGATGCTTAGATGGAGGCAGTAAGTAAAATCCTTGACCTGTATCGTACGTTCTCAACAAGGATTATTTTCAAAGTCACAGGTGAAATACCTGAAAAATCATTGAACCGTCATGGTGCCAGTGGTTGGGATGATGCTGGTGTGATGCAATGGCCATGGTTGGGGGAAATAGTGGGGATTGGTGTAGGTTTCGTAGTGGTGTCGATGCGACAGGGTCCACCCGGCTATGCTCCGACTTCTGCTTCCCTGGATCAACTTAGGTTTTTGAGTTAGCCATTGCTGCACGAAATGTGATAGCCAAATGCCACCAATTCCACCCCTTCCAGATCATCCGCACTCCACGCCGTGGTCAGCGAATGTTTATCAGGCATACCAGATAACCTCTGACAACTGTCGCAATGCCATGGAAGTACTTTTGCAGGAAGCTGACACTGTTCGACTCAGGCTTCATGCTGAAACATTGATCAATGATGTCGTTCCCATTCTTAAAGGTCTTGAATTACATTTCGAGCAGGAAGGAATTCCAAAGGATTGGTTGCATCATTGCACAAAGATAGTCGGTAACCAGATTGTTGAGTTGTGTCAAGCATGTATAACTGCTGAGAATCATTGAGAGACATCATTTCAACACTTCTGCAGCTGACGAAATTTTGTTCAGAGACCAAGCTACTGTCGAGTATGTAAACCCTATAACTCGTATCAAAACCGGGAAGGCAGGTCAACCTTGCAAACAAGTCGATGCAAGTTTTCTTCGTGAAGCAATGTCATCAAAGCGCCGAATTTCGCAAACAGAACTTGCAAAAATTTTGGGAATTCATCGCCATACTCTTCGGCATTATCTTCTCAGTCATGGAGTTTACTACAAGTGGACTCAGCTCTTGAATAGTGATCTCGACATCCTTGTCAAGACATATCGAATGACGAAACCTGATTCAGGAATACGATATCTCATCAGCTATCTACACTCCCATGGTATTCGGATCCAAAAGTGATGTGTGACTGCATCCATAGAATGGGTGGATGGACTTGGGTGAGTGCTATGCCAGTGCAGAACAATACATCGTCGCAAGTATTGTGTGTCAAGGCCCAACTACCTCTGGCATGTTGACGGACACCACAAGTTGATACTTTGGGGTATTGTTCTTCATGGATTTGCGGATGGCTGTGATCGGACAGTATGTATTTAATGACATTTCACACATGGTCGTCTATATTGATTGATGATGTAGATGATAAACCTATGTGCAAGCACAAACAACCGAGCCACAACTGTCCTTGACGTATTCTTGGAGGCCGTTCAAATATATGGCTTTCCTTCGCGGATTCGTGGAGATCGGGGATGGGAAAACAAAGCCTTGTCACTGTATATGATCCTCAAAAAGGGATTGAACCGTGCATCTTTCATCTGGGGATCGTACGTCACTTCCCTTATCACTACTCAAACTCTACAAACACTTGTTCTCCACCTTGTAGCTCTACTCACAACACCCGAATTGAGAGAATGTGGGTGGAAGTAGGGTCACAATTTGTATGCCGCTGGCGAGCATTTTTCTACCGGCTAGAGTGCCTTCATCATCTTGAGCACAATAACGCAACTCATCTGTGGCTCCTCCATTATCTGTTTCTTAGCACGATAAATGATGATTGCAAGGCCTTTCAGAAAGAGTGGAATGCCCACCCGATTTCGGGTGAAGGCCATGACCAGAGTCCAAACGTGAGCAACATCTTGACAGAATTTTCTTTCAATCCTCACCTACATTACTTAGGACATGCGACTGCTGGGAATGGTTGAAAATGGTATCTATATTGATGACTGTGAAGGTCTCCACCCAGATATCATCAGCTGTTATTATGGAACTCATGGTGACACTCAGTCTTGTGAGGACGGCGACACAGGTGCAGGTAATCTACTTGATGAGGATATCCCCACTGTTGGTCCTGATGTTGAGATTGACGAAGACGACTGGCAGGAGTTTGGGGAGGATATTGAAGCTGCACAAGCTATGAATTTCCATCATGATGCTGTGGGTGTTCCAAAACATGCTGATCCCTTCACTGGCAAGCATGAACACTATGCCTTTCAGTCTGCTCTGGCCTACAGTCAGGAGCATGGCATGGTTCTGTCTGGCTATGGACTTCTTCATAGTGAGTGGGAGGAAAATTCATATCCGTCATTTGAAATTCTGTGATCTGGTCGACGTGGGGGAAAGGAGCTTCGTATTGCCATGCCAGACTTCATCTGGATGCCTCGAGCAGAGCTCTGGGGTCAAGCACTAGATATATTGAATCGACTTAAGCATATAAGAGGTAGTACCGAATAGCATGTAGTTTGAAATCATTGCAATTGTGGATCCAACTGGATCCAGGACCATCGTAAATGGGTCCTATATTCCCCTGAATATATTGCCCCTGGATTGAGATCCGTTTAAAATGGTCAGGCGAAAAGTGAGCACTGCGGAACGCCCACCACCATGTCTGCACTGTTGCGTTCCACCTGATGTACTGCTCTTGACGACGACACAGGAAAACAGTGTACTTGTCTCAAATCTATGCTTCCTAATGATCCAGACCCCGAGAAGCCCCTCCACTGCATCAAATGTCTCCATGGACCAAGTCTTCATTGTGGTTCTATGGCCGAGGAGAAGGAGGACTCTGTTGATGACATTCTGCACAGCCTTATGAAGAAGCCTAAGTCAGGTAATCAGTTGCAAGCCTTCAAAGATGCGCATCAGGAGTCGGAAGCAGGACTCACAAGGAAATTCAAGGAGTCAGCAGGGAAGGGGAAAGTGAAGCAGAAGGTATGTTCATCACAACCCCCACGAACTTTTCCAGTGTTCATTAGCGTCGTAAATTGCAGGGAAAAGGAAAAGCCAAACTTGCCAACAAATCCAGTGCGATCTTTAAGGTACTGGTGATCATCGTCAATCCTGAAGGGGTTTACTATGATGTAAGTACTAGTTTTCATATTATTAACTCACTCACACCCTTACAGAGTTCTGGAAATGTTCAACTTGTTGAAGATCGTGTTCCTGATAAGATCGCTATCCAATTAGCAGTTAAGGATGGCCTGGCTTATCAAGAAGACAATGGAACTGAGCTGCAGATGGACTGGTCGTCCGAAGAAGTAAACAATGCCTTTCGCAGATTCTTCCCAAAATTTTTCGACTACCTTGATAATAAGCCTGATGATGTGTCAGATGGTGATGAGGATGCAGCGGCTGTCTTGCTGCCGTGGTTCCTGTGCTTACCCTCAAAAGCACCAAAAGGTCGTCGTCTCAAGATTGTGCCGAATTTTGCTCCAACTGGAAATGCTTTGTATTTCAACAAAGGAATGAGCAAGGCGAGCTATAGCGAAAGCTTCATTTTCATCGGTAATGTGTTATTGATCTTGCGAACTCACCATTGACTCCAAATTGGTGTGCTACAGCTACCCGCGACCCACTGCCCAACTCCCTTCTGAAATCACTCCAAGGTGGCAAAGACATCCTGTTCCAGCAATCAAGGGACAAGAGTCGAGATAGGTGTAAGGAGTTGTCTACTTCGTTGCAGGCTGTGCTTGTCACTCATTCACTCTCATTCCAATCCAGATGCGGAGGATGAAAGTCAGGTCGAACATTCCAAAGGGGGTAGAAAGCGATGGTCCCGCAAATGAGCACGATCATCTTCAGAGTCAGGCAACGACTCAGCTCCGGATGTCGATGGCCATGATGACAAGGCCATGATATCGTGACAAGGTTTGTACTTGCATTGGAACTCCGAAAATGTACATATGGATGACCGTCCTCAAACTCATAGAACTTTACCTTCACCCAAAGAAACGGATCATGGCAAACTCAAAGGATGACCTCGGAACTGAAAGTACATCCATATACATCATCACTTAGAGCAATATCCATTTTGTTGACTCTTGGCCTAGTAGGATCAAAGTCACCCTCACCTGTTGCGGCCCCTTCTCGCCTTCGCAGGGGCATATCCACCCCACCACAGGGCAATATGGTTTTAGATCTTACCCACTCCGATGAAGAGACTGTCGCCACAACTTCAGTACCCTTGCTATATCAGATCGAAACCCCTCCTCGGCCAACTATCCAACCTGATCCAGCATACAGCAACGTCTCAGATGTGGACCCTGACTTGGAAAATCCTTGGATGACAGGCCGAACTTTTGCCTTCTAAAACCTCGGAGGACAGGCCCTGCTTCCACGTTTTCATCTGGAGTTTTCTCAAATGAAATTAGTCCGTGGTTCGCTCTTATTCATCGCCACTCACTCTTCATTGTTATCTCCCTCAATACCCTATACCCTTAAGGCCTTTCTTATTAAGATTTCTTTCCTCAATGCTTCTACCTCCTTTGTTACTGGCTTCTGTCCTGGCTTTGCTCTCCTTCAACATCAATTACCTTCAAATATAGCTTTGTTTTTGTACACTGTGCAATTCATTAGCATTGAGCACTTTCTCCTGTAAATGTCTTATGACTTGCAGTAAGCATTGAAAAGTCGAAAGCTCAAAAAAGGAGCTTAGATTTTGGTGAACGGTCGGTAGACATATATCTGTGTTAGTCTTTCTACAGGAAAATTGCATTTGAAAGTTTGTACAGTTTGTAAGAATCAAACCCATGGCTTCAGGAATCAGGTGCACCAGACGTTATACACAGACCATTACACCAAGTAGGCATTTCTAGCTGTTGTGTTGACAGTTCTATGACCCCACATGATGGGCAGGTCATATCTTGCGTGAATGGTAATCTGATCTCTTTGCTAACTCACAGTTGTAGAAAGCATGGAAAACATCCTTAAAAATATGCATACAAAATGGTCTGGAAATACGCGGACAAACCGAAAAAGAACGCGGACAAACTGAAAAAAACGCATCACCAGAAAAAAAAAACGCGGAGCCCGAAACAAATACGCGGAGCCCAGAAATAAATATGCGTTGGAAATAATACTTGTACACATTGAACAGCATATGCTGAAGGTCATTGCCCCAAAAATGTGGCCGAAAAAATGTCCGGATTTGTGATTAACTTGGTGAATGTCACTGCTCTGAAAATGCGGCCAAAAGAACATCCGGATTTGTATTAGTGCACCAATGTCTGAAATTTCAGATGTAATTTTGACACAACCCCTGTGGAATGCTCTGAAGTCCGAAATTTTGTAGGTCATTTCCATCCAGATGTATTAATCCCCATAGAGTGCACCAATGTCCGAAACTTCAGATGTAATTTTGACACGGACCAGACATCCCCTGTGGAATGCTCTGAAGTCCGAAATTTTGCAGTCTATTTTCATCCGGACATAAATGTCTGAAATTTTGGATGTAATCTTTGATCACCCAGAGTGTACCAATGTCCGAAATTTCTGATGTAATTTTGACACAGACCAGACAACCCCTGTGGAATTCACTGAATTCTGAAATGTTGTAGGTCATTTTCATCTGGATGTATTATTCTCCATAGAGTGCAACAATGTCCTGAAGTCCGAACTTTTACAGGTCATTTCCATCCAGATGTAATCTTTCTTGTAGAGTGTACCAAGGTCCCAAATTCCAGATGCAATTTTGACACAGACCAGACAACCCACAGAATGCTTTGATGTCCAAAGCTTTCTAGTCTATTTTCATCACGACATAATGATGCCCATGAAAAATGTCCAGATTTGTGTTTAACATCCTGAACGTCATTCCTCCAGAAATCCACTGGAAAGTTTGTCCAGATTTGTCCATAACATGTGGCAGGTCTATCCCCCGAAAATGCAGCCGAAAAAATGTCCAGATTTGTCACTAAAAGATGTCCTGCCTCAAGTGTCTTCTCTTTGAGACCACAAAAGTTTGTAGTGTATGCTTTCTAGACTACAAAATTTTGTAATGACTTGTTGAACTCAGGCAGAACTCCCTCAATTCTTAATCGATTGCGATGTTCTTGGGCTCGTTTTGATGGGTAAACCTGTACAGTTGCAGATACAGGTCAGGTATGGGCCACTGGTGTGATACCCATGGGTTTTTGTACTGTCCTTGATCATGAATAAGTACATGGGTTCATGGGTCTATGGTTGAAGAAGTGAGAAGGGTGGACATTTTTCCATTGCTATATCATTGGTTTACTATGTATGAGTATATATATGTTCATGGAGATATGGTTCAAGGAGTGAGAATGACAAAGTTAAATCTTAAAACCAAGTGGTACCACAATGTCTTGAAATGGTCCATCCATTTCACACCTTCAACAATAGTCCTATGAACCTACATAATTCATAGTGAAGGATTATATCTCAAAAAAGCGGACTACATACTTTTAAGTTTGTAAAACTGGAGACTAATGAATAAGTACATATGTTCATGGGGATGTATGGTTGAAGGGGTGATACAGATGGTGACAGCAATGGCAAAATGCCCACTGTTTCCACTCCTTCAACTATAGCCCCCTGAACCTATATACTTATTCATAATAAACCAATGATACAGCAATAGCAAAATGCCCACCCTTCTCACTCCTTCAACCATAGACCCATGAACCCATGTACTTATTCATGATCAAGGACACTACAAAAACCCATGGGTATCACTGGTGTTGCACAATCCTTGGTAAGTGTGATGACCAGTGACATGCTGTGACATAGTGTCACAGGGCCAATTTCTTGAGACATGGACTTTGTACCTTCCACAACACCAATCCAATATATTTTTTGCAGTGGGTTTGAGGGAATGATGTGATTTAATCCACTGAGAGAGTTTTCCATGTAGATATTGTATTTATTGCCCCAAAAATGCGAAATCAGCTTGTTTTCCCTGCCAAATTTGGCACTCTGGAGAGATTGGACTATAACTTTCCAACCACAACACATATGAACATGGTTTGTGGGAGGATATTACTTAGAATTTGAATTCCAAGACTGGGTGATGAAGATGTGCCAGGTGCAATTTTGACTATGTAGAAAGCTATCCTAGGCACTCAAGATGTGAATCCAAGGGGGTGCCGGCATTGAAAAAAAAGACCTGGGGTCGATTTTTTTGTTAAGGCAACTTGAGGGGGACTAACTGACTAACATAATCAGGCACGTGTCTATAAATAGCAATATGACATCATCTGTGTTAGCGCTTCCCCTGCATCCTCTCCCAGATGCCACACAAGCCACGCAAACCGCCCTTTTCAGGGTTCGAATTGCTATGAGACTGTTGGAGCGTAGAAAGTAAGTTTCTGTTATCAATCCAAAGGTATTGATACCAATTTGATAGACTCACGGTGCATGCTGTCAAAGGCACCTCAAAGTCCATGGACTTTTGCACAGGAGCGAACATCCTGCATCCAGTCTTCCCCAACCTTGTCAGATGAGACATACTGTATATTTTTCAATATTGTTTGTATTTTCAGTCCACAGCGAAGTAGTTTGCTAGTAATGAGGATGTGAGTGCGCAATATTGCGACCCAAATATGGCAGGAAATGAATAAATACCCTATATCACTCGTTTTTCTGCTGCTGCATGGCTTCTATTGGAGCTGTAGTCATCCTAGTACATTCTGTAGTTATCACAGGTACTCTTTTTGATGATATAAGCCCTCTGCTCAAGGTGTCCATTTTTTTTTCACAGCCTGTGGCTGGACTAACTAACCAGACCCCGGTACGGGATTCCCGGGCCGGCACCCCCTTGTGTGAATCCCTCAATCAATTTCTTCTACATGGCCATAAGTAAGTGACTGGTGTCTCAATTTGATGTATAGTCAATGAAATTTTGTCCAGCCTCACGGTGACACCTTGAAAGGATCAGAGCCAAGTGGTCTTGGGCACACACAAACTTGTTGACACCAAAAAGCACTCCGGAAAACCTCTACCATGTATTTCTGTGCAGACCGTGTATCATTTGAATTTACAGAACCCAAATGTTACATTTAGCACCACCTGCTCCAGTGGTCCGATTGCCATTTTCCTTGTCTCTTCACTGTCTTTCTCCTCTTGAACAAGCCTCCCTGCACACCCTGCACCACGAAAATGCACACCCACTGCGCACCTCCATGCCCTAATTGGCATCGTCTTATGAGAACTCTTTGACACCCTCCTTTAGCATTTGGGAGGGGAGTGCTGTTGCTTGGATTTTTGGGTCATCAAGACAGATTTTGTAAAGGGTGCTTACCAAGAAGTCTACGGTGCCAGATTGGTTCAAAATACATGTTTTATGACAATGCCTGCGACCTTACTTCAACTTGAAAGTTATTGTGAGGCTTGAGCCCAGGTTCAAAATTGACACCTGTTTCGCTATGTTTGACAATGGCTCTCAAAGAATAGTGTGACAAAAAAACGGGTCTGTAACAGTATAAGAACGATTCCTTACGTAAACTCCAGGACTCGTAATATGGTAGTGTAGACCTTACACAAACGTTGACGTTTTCAAAGGGTAGTTGAAGCCATGCCGAGCGCTCAGCTCTCGGAATCACGACATGCGTACATCGATGGTATTGCGATTATTGCACAGCATCAGGCGGAATAACGACAGTGGGGTGTTGGTAGTTGTAGTACTGTAGCATTTCAATCAATTCGACGGTCACGCGTCACGGGGCCCTTCAAGTTGCTGAAATGTCACGGTGGTCACGCAGATTTCCGTAAGGTGTCGAATTCATCTGGTGGTCATGTGACAAATGTCAAAATTTTTCGTCGCCTGCGGCACTAAATAGTCGAAAATTTGCCCAAAATTTCGGCTTGTCACGGCGAATTTCTGAGGTTGTCGAAATCAAAATTTCGACAGGCTTGTCACGCGTCACGGGCCCTGTCGAATTGAACGAAATGCTACAGTAGTATGTAATAGCAAGATCTTGACGGGTAGGTAGGTGGAGGTGATACAGTACGGAAACAGTGTTCTAAGATGGTTGATTCATCATCATCAATGGGCGTCGTGAGATTGGCGAGCTGGCCAAGTCGAGTCGGCGGCGGTGGTGATAAAAGTGGGAGATGCCTTGGGGGAGGGAAGAGAAGAAGGAGAGATGATGGCGGACGAAAAAGTAGAGACCAAGGTGGGGGCAGTGTACGGAAAAGTAGAGGTGACCGGAGGACTGACGCCTTTGGGGGGGAGAAGAAGGAGGATGAGGAGGGGTGATGGATGTAAATGTATCAGGGTGAGGTCAGGTGATGGCGGACGAAAAAAGTAGAGATTGGAGGAGGGAGGGACATTGGACGGAAACGTAGAGGTGACCGAGAGTCGGGGAAATTTACAAGTGACCGAGAGAGCCAGGGTGGGCTCCGTCGAGGATGGAAATAGAGGCGCCAGTAGAGGGGACGATTCATCCGAATGACTGTTGACTGTTGACTGTTGACAGACAGGGAGAACGAGGTATGTGTATGTGCACAAAACACAAACACCAACACCAACGAGAGAGAGGAGGAAGAGTCGAGAAAAAGTCGAGAGTGAGTGGAAAGAAAAGAAATGGCTAGGAATACACTGCATGCATTGCGTGGGTGTCTTTGAATTCTTGGTTGGTTTGGGGTGGTGTACGACGTGCGGACACAATACTAATACCTGCTATAGCTTTACTAGATGGATTGACAGATGGATTGCTTGGAAGGATGGTTGTTTGGAATAATAGGTGTTCCACCTTGATGTAGAAGGATGGAATTGAGGTTGGGTTTGATACTGGGGCTGCGAAATACACAAGAACGGAACCTTGAGCTTGAGTGGCCTTGACGACAGGGAGAGAGGGGGGAAAATGAAAGATTCAGGAGCGGTTGCTAGCTGCAAGATTGAAAGAGACGGACGTGAAAGTAGAACGGAATAACTTGACGTAAACCATGAAAAAGGAGCGTAGAAGGACCTTGAAAGGGTCTTGACCACTGATGAAGAGGCTGGATTATCGATAACAAAATCTTGGTTATTAGACCACGGGCAGAATCACTCCAACCGCTTATCAGTAACAAAGTCTTGGGTATTGACCACGGGGGCAGAAATCACTGCAACCGCGCCAAATACTCTTGCCAAAGCGTATCCACAAACGCCCTGTCAGTCTACATCATACCCCAATCAGCCCTCTTTTTTCTCTCTCACAAAAAAACGAAAGTGAGAAAAAAACGCACATGAATGAGCGTCAACACCTCCCTCACAAACTCATTCCTCTCCATCCCCACCGCGACTCCGAGTCTCGGCTGGGCATTCAAAGCAGCCACAATACTTCCCCGGACTAAATCATGTCCATTTCCATTTCCATCTTTCTCCTCCACACCAACATGCCCATGCCCATTCCCATTAACCTTGGCAGCCGACCCAGATCCATTCAAACTTGAAGCAACCTTACTCCCCTTCCCGGTACCACCCCCATTAGTCTTTCCAGACATAGTAGGCGTCATCATGTCCGACGAGGGTATCCTCCTCGGTGAGGGTGTATGCGCAGGAGTGTGCACCGATCTTGGAGGCGTATGAACACGCATTTGGGGCGTATGGATCGACTTGGGAAGCATATCCGCTGGCACTTGCGGCGTATATACAGACCTCGGAGACGGAGGTGTATGCACCGATATCTGAGGCGGCACATACACAGGCATCTGCGGCGTCGTATCTTCAAGAGAAGGCGACAAAGGCGGCGAGGGAGAAGCAGGCGGCGAAGTAACAGCCTGCGTAAGATACTTCGTCGTCGTCGTGGGTTTAACTTGCTGAGGCTGCTGCTGAGGTTGTTGCTGCTGGTGCCCTTGCTGCACCCCCTGCACCGGCTCCCGCGGCGCACAAAACCCAGGAACGTCCCAACTCCTCTCAATCTCCTCCCTCTCCCTCTTATCCCTCTCCCTCCTCGTCGTCTTTTTCTTCCTCCCCTTCCCCTTTTCTCGTGAGCTGCTCCCTTCTACAACACCACTATGCGAGCTCTGCCCATCCTTCCGCGATCCCAAACCCCTCTTCTGCTCCCTCAAAGCCCTCCTAAACGCATCCAAATCACTCAACACACTCGTTTCCTCAAAATCAAGCTCAACGATATCCTCCTCCTCCTCCTCCTCCTCCTCCTCCTCTCTCGGGTCATGTTGCTCTTCCTCTTCCTTGTGTTGTATTGACGGGTACGGCCACAGTTCCGAATCAGCTTCGAACGGCACCAGTTCCCTATTCGCCCTTGGCTTCACGCTCGCACCCGCCTGGTGGTGCGCGGACGCATTGGCATTCGCGCCCTGGTGCGTGGACGCACGAAGCACACTCGGCCCAGAAGACGACTCCAGCCCCCTAATAGTAGCAACCGACGAAGTCGCCTCAATCCCCAGCGGAGGGTCCGCCCTATGGGTATGACACCGCCCATTCAAGAACGCACGCGGCGTAACATCCCCATTCACCTTTCCATTTCTCACCCCACCATTCCCCAACACGCTTAGGAGCCCATTACCACGTCCACTAACAGGCGACCCCTCCTCCTCCTCATCATCCCCCTCCCTAGAACTAGGATGGCTGCTCGATGCAGCTGAGGGTGTACGTGAGGGCGGTAAGCCCAATAACGTGCTGATCACATCTTGGTTCAGAACTTGGGCTTGGGGTTGTGTTTGGGATTGGGTGGTAGAGGGTGTAGGTGAGAAGATCTTTCGTGACGCAGATACCCCTTGTTGTGGTGGTGGTTGATGAGGAGAAAGGGCGGATAGGTTAGCTGCAGACGCGAATATGCTGTCTAGCAAATTGATACCCGTACTTGACGTTGACGCGGGTGCTAGAGGAGGAGGGGCAGGACCGACGATTTCCGGCCCGCCCAAAGCGGCGAATAATGATTCTAGAGTCATGTTTGATGTGGATGTTGGGAATGTCATCGTGGAGGATGATGCGGTGGGATGAGGAGGAGCGGTAGGCACGAATTTTGCGAATAGTTTGTCGACTTCTGATACGGCTCCTCCTGCTGAGGAGTGTTCGCTGTCCGAGTAGGACGCTTGGGAGTCGGAGGCGGATGCGTCTGAGCTTGTGCCTGTCAAAAAAGTCGGTGAGAGGTTGTGGTTAGAGAAGAGGATGAAGAACGTACCGTATTGGGAAGAAGAAGACTTTGTTACTGCTCGTAGACGGTGTGGTGGAGGTGGCCTGACGGGTCCGTAGCGGAATTCTTCAGGGTACGGAATGTTCTTTTGGATGAACGAGTGTAATCTTCACTAAAAAGTCAGCAACCACAAAAACAAGGAGCAGCAGATGAAAACAAACCTTCTCATAACCTCAATCATCGACTCCGTAGCAAACATCCACAGCCCCACAATGCTGGATCGGCCTTTAATCTTGCTATCCAACTCTTCGATCCCCTCAATCTTGTACACATCCGCAAACTTGTCCGGTGGGACCGGCAACAACTCCAGCTTGGCTTGTATCCCCGCCATGCGCGTGGCCATATAGTCGGGATATGATCGTATGATTAGATAACTTCCATGAGCGGAGATATCGTCTTCGGGGTAGATGTGTTGGATGTAGTCTTCCATGCCCATGCGATTGAGGATGTAGAATCCGTATGGCGGGTAAACGTCCCTTTTTTCAGTTCATCAGCCATCGCCAGGAAAAACAGAAAGAAAAAAGACAAGTGGCACACACACCTCTCGAATAAAAACATGCTTCCCTCATACCCATGTTTTTCCCATTTCTTCCCATCGTGATGATAGACGCATACATGGCTGAACTGGTCAAAGATGGATATAATCGAGGGGTCACGCCTCCTTAGAACCTTGAGGTTGTGTCTATATCTTGAAGCGGGGGACATGCCCAGACTAGGCGGCGGCGAGGTCTCCATTTGACTCTGACACCCTTCCTTTCGTTGTTGTTGCTGGTCGTCTGGATGATGATGGCGGGGTGGACGCATGAGGTGGTACAATGCAGACTGTTTGTTATTTGGTGTTATGTACTAAGCTCGTCACATTTTCATCCACCACCCATGTCTTCGTGGATGAACGTGAATGCTGCTACGTCTCCTCTCTCGCTGGGTATAAAGATCCTCAGGCAGGTCATCAAAGAAAACCCATCAGAAAATGGCTGGACGAAAGCAGAACTCCTCAAACTAGCTCATAAAATCCCGCCACCACCCGACTTTAAACCATTCACCGTACGACCAACTCTACCACCCCTCGGTCACCCACCACCACACCCCGAACATCCAATTCGTTCTCTCGGGTACGTCCACCTCTTCTCTCAAAGTACCAAACTCACAACCACACAGCTTCGTCCGAGACGTAATGCGCGCCCTCGAAGACGCAAACGAAGTCCAAATCTTCCGCACCCAGCGCGAAATGGCCCACATCCCAAAGAAACAAAAAGGAAAACATCATCAACCAGAAGTATCAACAGGCCCCGTCCTAGTCGACGTATTCGCCTGGCGTCTCTCCACCTCACCAAACGCCCCTCCACGTCGTATCTACGAGGAAGGCAAGAAGACAAAAATAAAGATTAAACCTGTGGTGGGTAGGGAAGTCGGTGTCGGGCTTGATACCTCGCATTTGAGTAAACGGAGGCAGGCGGCGAGGGTGGGTAAGGTGTCTAGGGAGGTGTTGAAGATGAAGGTGAATTGGGAAAAGGAGAATGGGATGGCGTGGTTGCAGAGGGGGAAGGTGGCAAAGTTCAAGCCTCAGAGAGCGTAGTCATCGGAGGGGAAGCTGCCTATCTGCTCGGATCCGTACAAGAAATATACTTCTAATCCCTGGGTTTCCGAACTCTCGGACAAATCCTAGCCTCAACATTCAGCAACGCGCTCGCATCAAAAGGGCTTTTCAACGCAATTTTATCACCCCAAAAATACGCTACACAAAGCAGTGATACTAAGCTATAAGATATACAACCGAAAGATACATCTACATTTTTCAACTTGATTCACAAAAAAAGTCCAAGTAGCAGCAGCAACGCGTCAGACCACATGCGCAATCATCCCAAGAGGCGGTATCTGAACAAGGTCATGCTCAGATTCAGACGACGAATCTCCCTTCTCCTTCGCCTACACGAAAAAAAAAAAACCATCTTAGTCAAAAAGAAAAGACAAGAGGGAAAAAACGACGCACCGAATTCGCAGAAACAGGCAAATCAAAATCAACCCGTCTCTCCACATCCGTCCGTATCGAAATATCATTCAACCTAAACGTCAACCGATCCCTCGAAACATGTATCTGCGTCCTCCCCCCACTCCCCGTCGTCGGATTCCTAAACGACACATCCGTCTTATCATCCATTGACTCCTGACGCTCCTCAATCCTTCCACCAATAATCCTCAAACGGTTGTTTAGGATCATGAGCATGGTGTTGGCGTATACTTTCGATATGGTTACACCCGGAACGAGGAAGGCGTCTGTGAATGCAAAGTAGAGGACTAGATGCACCATGGCTATGACGGCTGTGACGACCCCCGTTTCGATGAGCAGACTCATGATTTTGATGATGATGGCGTGTGTGGCGGGGAGCCCTGTTCCTTTCTTTAGAATCTACAACCCACCCCAATATCATCAGTTCCTCATCCCCCTCAACACAAGGAGAAGAAGACGCACATAGTATGGCATGGAAAGAGCGATGATAATATCGCACATCGCACCCGTCCCGTTCCAAATCTACGAGAAGCACGGAGTTAGAAGAAGGGATCACACAAAAACTCAATCACCACATACCCCGACAGAAGTTAGCGTGTTGCTTCTTAACGCGCTAAAGCTCCCTGCTGAATAGAACTGCGCTCCAGCTATGAGCGCTGATACTCCCGAAGCCGCGGAGAGCTGTGCGTGATCCGAGATTGTTGAGTATGAGACAGGAGAGGGAAGGGGGGGGGGGGGAACGCACGATGATGATAAATACCGGCACAGTCCTCGTCTCCGAAATCATGTTTATCCGATACGCAAAGAATAGTTGACCAATGCACCCAGCTTCAAAAAACAAAAACATACGCACTCACTCAGCACAAGAAGAACAGCGAAAGAGGGAGAGGGGGAAGAAGAAAGACTCACTGATCCCCCCAGCAATCGGAATCGAGAACCAATTCGTATGCATCGAATCCATAGAATGTAAATCCCCAAAATTGACAACGAAAACTTGAAATGTGTCATGTGAAATAATGAGCGTTTGTACGGCCTCGCATAGGAAGATGCCGTATACGAGGAGCTTGGCGAGGAAGCGGTCGTTGGGGAAGGCGATGTAGTATGTGTCTTCGCCCCAATTGCAAGTCAGTGTTGTTGTTAAAGAGAGAAAGAGAGAGGACGTACAAGTTTGAAGGGCGAGAACACCGAGAAGACCCCAGCTCAGGAAGGCGGAGACTAGCTGAAGAAAAAGGTAGTTCGTTAGCATGAGGGAAGAGAGAGAGGTTTGGGCTTACCATAGAACCGCCTCTACAAATCCGAACGAATCCTTCAGCCCCAGAACTCGAAAACAAAAGAGAACAAGAGCGAACTCACAGCGTCGCAGCATCGTGAGGTACCGATAAATTAGTGGACATAGGGAGTCAACGGAGGTGGTCTTCGCATAGGGTGGGGTGGAAGAAAGGTGTGGTTAAGAGGGTAATCGGCGAAGGGGCCGGAATGATAAAGTAAAGTCGTGAAGAGGGTCATCGAGATCAAGCCAACATCTCCGTATGGGTAAGCGCGTAAAAACTCAGTCAGGTTCTGCTTGGGTAAAAACCTAAACGGTAAGACATTCAAACGTGCGTTCGTTCGTTCGTTCGTCGGCAACCTGTGTCTTTCTTTTCGCTTACCCCGAAGTGATGGATGGATAGGCTGAGGGATTTGTGTTGTTGTCTTGTTCCCCCATCCTCAGGATCCCCTACCGTGCCTCGCGTACCTCTAGGTGAGAAAAGGCGACAAGCAAAGAGACAGCTCGCTAACACACGTGCGTGGTATAAACGCCACGCACTCGATTTGCTTCCGCTTCTTGACATGCCGTTCAATTGCTCAGTTGACCTTGTCCTGCTGCAAGCTCTCTTAATAGTATCATATGCATACGTATGTTGTCTCCATCCTCTCCACTCGTCTCCACCATGACATTGTCAACCATCACGCGTTCACTCAATCCTCCCAGAGTCCAGACATTATCTTGATCGCATCGATCAACAGAAACAGAAAAACACCCATCAGCAAACCTTCACTCTCTCTTGACTAACGACAGTGTCAGACTTCAGTATTGTGCACACTGCACCGGTACCCCCGTAATTGTAGTTAGGTCCCAACACGTTTTTCGTTTACTTACCATATGTTGACACTACGGGCTTTGTGGCGTACCTTGATGCTAACATTACGTACACGTCAATCTATCGTCTATTTAAATTGGGCTCAAGCCTCGACGTCCCCCATTCTCAGGTCGATCCTTGCTGCTCCCTGAAATATATTATATATTCCAATGTATTCTGGAGTTCCTCAGACATTAGAATTTCGGCCTGCCTGTCCGCCGCTGCCAATTCTTTCTCTTTACTTCGAAAATCGAGGGTAGGTGTTATCTCCAGCCTGAGGGTGAACTAAAATATCCAGAAACAAAAACAAATGTCGCGGAGCAGATCTGGATGGATACCTGAAGGACTTCCGCGGACCAGTAATTCAAAGTTCAAAGGCACGACGCCCGACATGCCGCACTGGCACACTGGTACAGATCCAGCCTACGTACCCATTCGTCCATTCCCCCATCTAATCAAAGTCCTTGAGGTACATACATCAACCTCACAAATCATCGTCGCGGGAGATCAAAACTTGTTTTAGCGCCGGTCGAAAGTAGCAAACGTGCGATGCGAAGGAAATTGCGCTTTCATGTCAGCGGTATCACATATAACCCGAACGGTAAGCCAGGCTCAAGGGCACACACAACCAGAGTTGGATCGTCCAAAATCCCGTGGCCCAATTAATTACCCCGCCCGCCGATCTTCGCTCAATTGAATGCAGAGGTTTTAGCTGGTTTTAGTGAACCTCAAGGCAGGCAGCCCTGCCCTTCGGGGCCCTAGGTATTCGTAAACGTGCAACGGTACGTCGTACACTCTATACATTCAATTGCCACTCGCTATACCATACTCAAAGTAAATTAGCGTGTGTCCCTTCGGTTGGTTGTACATAATGTATTTTGCGAACGTTGTTCACCTTGGCCCAGTTCAAGTTGGCGCAGACGACCTTGGTAGACTCCCTCTTCTTGGCGGTAAATTCAAAGGTTCAAGTGCAGCGAGAGCGCATACAAGAGAGATACTTCCGCCTCCGGGACCTCTAAAATCCTCGAATGCAAAACACAAGTTGAACACAAGGTTGTATGCACCGAGAGCAATGAGCGCCATGTCAGAACGTCTTTCAAAGCAAATCGGCAGGCACACACACATTGTAGAAAACGCAATCACACGATCTATTATCCACATCCACGAAAACACGCCATCCTGGATCCACATGGCACTTCCGGGTCTTCATGCCCTTTCGCGGACCCGATTTCGTCGAACATAAAATTAGAGTGAGCTTGGGAATTGATTGAGACTGACATTGGGGATTGACGTGTGAATCGCGGCCGCCTTCGCTAATGTGTATGTACCTGGGAAGAGGAAGACAAAAGCGTAGAGGAAAAAGGTTGGGAAGAAGGCGGACACGCGGTTACGAGAGTGTGTCTTGAATTGAGAATGAGAAGAAGTATCGAACGTCGAACGTTGGACCTTGAGGTTATGTACCTGCTACGTCCCTTCGACATTTAAATAAATCCAATTGAGAGCTCACCGAAAAAGAGAAAAACTCTTCTCAGTTACCATTTCGCATAATGGAGATGTTCTTCCAATGATAAGTCGGGGTTGTCGATGGTATTTGAAAATCCCAACCCTTTCGATAAGATAAGAAATTCAAAGGGAAGATAATTATCGCCAAACGGGTATCCTCGGGCATGCAAGTCCCACTGTCTTGTAACGTCCAAATTCGTCAAAGGCACTAGGCCCCGGGGGAACCGGCGCGGTGATACGGGCACAACGGGAAATCTAAAGTCGTCATGCACTGGCCTGCCTTTACACCAATTTGTGTTCATCCCGGAGGAAAGACGGGGCGTCGTTCGTTCCGTCTCGCGTGGAGGGCACCAAGTATCTATTGATGAGTAGTCTTAGGCGCCGCGGGCCTTTGCAGTCCGAGGATCCGAGCTCAGTGCTCAGCTTCAGTTTTGGTTGAATGAAATCTGAGTAGTCCCATCGGTACTTGGAACGTAATATCATGCAAATGTTGTCCCGATCATGTTGGTCATTGACCAAGAGGGATTTCTTGCCAGCGATAAAGCCTCAGAAGTCGTCCATTTGAATTAGCAGTACCGAAGAATCAGCACGCAGTGGTGCCGTTGGAGGATATCTATCAGCGTGCAATGAAGTTGTAGAAGGAAGAACCTATTGTCAACCATCCTGTGTCATGATTAATATCTGGATGTAGCCTTTAGCGCCACGGCCCCTGAAATCCGAAGAATAGAGCTCTTGATCAACTTTGAAGAGTGCTCGGCCTCAGTTTTGCAACTGAGTGGTTCCACCTATACTTGAAACTTCATATTACGCAGATGTTGTCAAGGTTGTTACTTGAGAGATAGAACGGGTGTTGGACATCATTGATCAAGAGAGATTTCTGCCAACAATGAAGCCTCAGAGCTAAAGTCGTCCATTTAACTTCCGCGGCGTCGGTTGCGAGCAAAGCAGTATCAAGAGGCTGACGTCCGGAAGAGGCAGTGCCGTTAAAAAATATCTATCAGAATGCAGTAAAGTTAGAGACGGAAGGACCTACTGCTAACCATCCTACGAGATAAGCTTTAGTCCCATGGATTGCAAAGATCAAGTTGCAGCAAAACGACAAAGCTATGGGAGACAGGAGCACGCGAATCGATTAGGAAGGGTGGGGTAGTTAGAGGTACGGCCGAATGTACACCATGGCAACCACTACGCAGACGCCTGCGTTTGCTGAAATATCCCATGATGTGGTAGTTGGTACTTGGTCAAAATCGTAGAAAATCGTCATGACGCGTAGCGTGACTGGTTGACCACGCCAGCAACATCATATGATCAAAACACGCCAAAAATATACGCGTCGTTCACGCCAAGCAAAAGCCCAACACCGCCATGCGTGCCTGATCCTGATGCCAATTTAATATTACGTACACGTCGATCTATCTTCTATTCAGATTGGGCTCATGACCTCCCCCATTTCAGGTCAATTCTTGCTGCTCCCTGGAATATATATTCCGAGTCCAATATATTCTGGAGTTCCTCAGACAATGAAATTTCGAAATGACGGCCCGTCCACCACTGCCAATTTTTTTACTTCGAACTTCAAATCGAGGGTCGCAAAACTTCAAGGGGGTGCTGGGATTTAAAATAAGGACCGGATGTCGAAATTATTTTTAGTGGGACTTGGGCTGAACCAACCACCCAACGTAATCAGGCACACATCCATTTTAGGAAATATGATGTCATTCATGTGCCACCTTTTTTCCAGCAGGCTGCAAAAAAACCATTTTTTGAGCTCCCCGGAGCTTGAAATGAAGTTGGCCATAAAATTCACTATTGAAATTGAACTACTGAGCTGCCCACTTAAAGTAAATCACTGTATGGGCCTGCTGTTTTCGGGCAGCAAGCTCCAAGTTTGTTGTTGTAGGGAAAGGTACTTATTTCACAACATGTGATCTCAATTCCAAGTCCTACATTATCTTAGAGCTAGTTTTTGGCTTCTTTATATACAGATAGACCCAATATTCAAGCTCATGCATTCTGGCAGTTATCTGAGCACTGTCCAAGCACTGTCCAAGCACTGTCTTGTTGTTTTGTACTGAAATTTTGGTATGTCGAAAAAAAAATTAGTGGCCTGGTGGCCTGTGAAGCGTTCACTCTGAACTTCTCGCATAGCTGAAGCCAAGAGGGAAGGAGGAGGCAAGAATGGGTGGATCTGGGATCAACACCCATAAGTGAGCAATGAGCAGTTACAAGATACTCAGCTGGCCCAACATGATTATGCATACTGTAGGAAGTACAGATATACAAAGCACTACATGTAGTGCAAGAGGATGGCAATACTGCTGACAAGATGGTGGTTCAAGACAAAAGATCAATATATTATGTAAGATATCCAAATCTAGCTATATACCACTGTTTGACTATGGCCTCTGGGCATTCCCTTCCAATCCTATATCACATGGCCAAACCAACCAACCGGCCCCTGGTCCGGGATTTAAATCCCGGCACCCCCTTGCAAAACTTGAAAAACGGTGTGATCTCCAGGTTGAACTGAAATATCTGGGAACATCAAGAAATGTTGCAGAGCACATCTGAATATCTGAAGGACTTCCGCAGAGCAGCAACTTGAGTTCAAAGGCACGACATTGACATGCCGCACACTGGTACAGATTCAACCTACGTACCCATTCATCCATTCCCCCATCTAATCAAAGTACAAGTTTGGGGTACATATATCAACCTCGTAAATCATCATCGCAGGAGATCAAACTTATTTATCACCACTAGCGTGGGAGTCGAAAGTTGCAAATGTGCAAGATGAAGGAAATTGTGTTTTCAAAGCACACCAGTGGTATCACATATAACCCAAACAGTATGTAGCCAGTGAATGCAAGCTCAGGCTCAAGGGCACACACAACCAGAGTTGGCCCAATTAGTGTCTACTAATATTACCCTGCCCGTCGATCTTCAATATTCACTTGCAGCGGTTTTAGTGAACCTCAAGGCAGGCAGCCCTGCCCTTCAGGGCCCTAGGTATTCGTAAATGTGCAACATACGTCGTACACTCTATACATATGTCATACACTCTATACATACGTCGTACACTCTATACATTCAATTGCCAATTGCTATACTATACTCAAAGTAAATTAGTGTGTGTCCCTTCAATTAGTTGTACATAATGTATTTTGCGAACATTGCTCATTTCTGCCCAGCTACGCAGACGACTCTGTATTCTTGGCGGTAAATCAAGGACAATGTAACAGAGATACGTTGAAAGCAAAGACGACCACCTCAAGAGGTTAGATCCCCAAACGCAAACACGAGAGCAAGAAGACACATCAGAACTCTTTCAAAACAAATCGGCAGGCACCCAACATAGAAAAAGCAATCACACGATCTATCATCCACATCCACGGCATAAGAGAAAAGAACATGCCATCCTGGATCCACATGACACTTCTGGGTCTTCATGCCCTTTCGTGGACCCGATTTCATCGAACCAAAAAAATTAGAGTGAGCTTGGGAATTGATTGACATTGGGCTTGACATGTGAGCAGAGGCCGCCTTTACTAATGTTGAAAGACAAAAGCATGAAGGCATGCATGCGGTTACTGGTCGGAGTGCCTCCTGAACTAAGTAGGAACTTTGAGTCTATTCAGTGTTGAACGTTGGACCTGGATATTGAAGTTGGCTGGAGAAGATCAAATGTACCTGCTGCATCCCTTAAACTGAGAGTTCACCAAAAAAAAAAGCTTGATGTTCAGTTTACATTCCGCGTTGAAATGGAGAGGTTCTTTGTCGCTGCAATGATAGGTGCCCAACACCAGCTTGGACAGCGAATAATCGGAATTATCAATAATGTTATTTGAAAATCCCAACCTTTCGATAAGATAAGGAATTCAATCCACTGATAGAAAGGAAGAAATTTCTTGCCATATGGGTATCCTCAGGCATGCAAGTCCCACCGTTATGCAGCGTCCAAATTCGTCAAAGGCCCCCAGAGGGACCAGTACAGTGATACGGGCATAACGTAAAATTTAGAACTTGTCATGGATCAGTTGCACTGGCCTGCCTTTACACCATTTTGTTCATCTCAGAGGACAGGGCGTCGTAGCGTCCATCTTGCGTGGAGGGACCAAGTATCTATTGATGATGGATATTTGGGATGCTGCGGCCTTTGAGGTCCGAGGATCCGTAGGGTAGAGGTCTTGATCAACTTCGTCAGCGCTCGGCTTCAGTTTGCATGTTGTGGTCCCAAGTATACTTGAAACTCAATATTATGCAGATGTTGTCGAGGTTGTGGCTTGAAAATTTGGCCATCATTGACCAAGAGAGGTTTCACCAACAACGAAGCCTCAGAACTGGTCCATTTAACATCCGGAAGACTGAAGAATCAGCACAGAGCGGTGTTGTCGAAGGATATCAATCAGCTGCAGTGAAGTTGTAGAAGGAAGGGCCTACACCGCCAAACCAGGGCCAGGTCACAGAAATCTGGATTAAATTATGTAACCACACCCAGGTTCAATATCATGTCGACCTGTTGACAGCTGGGTGCCATGTGAACTTCGCACTAAACACAGCATGGCAACAGGGACACCTGTCTTGGGGGTGGAGGAGACATGTTGAGAATGGGTGGTGATCCAGGCAATGCTGGTATATCAGGCTGGGTATGAGCTGCAGGGGTTTACATCTCATTTCCATAGATTTATTCATCCTCAATTCAAGAGCATAAACGAAAGAATAAATTGTATTTTAACAAGGGGGAACACATGAGTTATTTACAACTACTTTATCTACTACTCAAGGGCAGGCCATTTGTTGAGGGAAGAGGCCATTCATTGAGAAAGGAGGCCGTTCATCAAGGGAGGGGGAGACCATTTGTCAAGGGAGGGAGGAGGCCATGCATCAAGGGAGGGAGGGAGTCGTTTGTCGAGGGAGGGAGGAGGCCGTGCATTAAGGGAGGGAGGAAACTGTCCACAGGGAGGGAGGGGACCATCTGTTGAGGGAGGGAGACCATCCGTCAAGAGGGAGCAGACCATTGGGAAGAGGCATTTGTTGAGAGACGTTTGTCGAGGGAGGAGGCCATGCGTTGAGAGAGGGAGGCAGCTGTTCATCAAGGGAGGGAGGAGGCCCTGCGTCAAGGAAGGGAGGAGGCCATTTGTCGAGAGGGAGGAGACCTTCCATCGAGAGGGAGAAAACCCAGTTCATTGAGGGAGAAAACTGTCCGTCTGTCAAGAGGGAGGAGACCATCTGTGTGTTGAGGGAGGAGACCGTCTGTGTGTTGAGGGAGCGAGGAAACCGTCTGTAGAGAAGGAAACCGTCCATCGAGGGAGGGAGACAATCCATCGAGGGGCCATTGTGATGGGTGGGAGGAAGTGGCAAGGGGACTCTGACTTCAAGCTCGATGTGGTGGGAAGGAAGAACAATGACTTTCTGTGTTGGGAACTTCAAAAATTCAACATGCTCACATGATGTCAGAGTTTCAACGGACTTGAAAGAAATTGCAGCTCATTGTTCACAAGCCTATTGCTCGGCATTTAACACATAATTATAGGAAATCAAACAAATAGAAATTGCATATTGAAAGATCAGTACACTGTCTCTAACATAGGCCTTGCCTTTGAGTGAAATTGGTGGATATTCTAATTTTGTGGTAAGGTGGTCATTATGTTTACAGCAGAGCTGGCACCCATGTCTGAACCAGCTGATGGCCAGCTGGACCTGGGCACAGCATGTAGATCAGATAGCTGACAGCTGACAGATTTGATGTGCATCAGGAAATTCGGCAACCTGCCATCAACCTGTTGGCCATTTAGCGGTGTATTGCTAACCAACCTGTGTCATGATGAATATCTGGATGTAGCCTTAGGCACCACGGGCCTTAGAATCCCAACAGAGCTCTTGATCAACTTTGAAGAGTGCTCGGCCTTAGTTTTGCAACTGAGTGGTTCCACCTATACTTGGAACTTCATATTACGCAGATGTTGCCAAGGTTGTTACTTGAAAAATAGAACCATCCTGGTCATCGACCAACAGAAAATTTTGCCAACAACAAAGCCTCAGAAGTCTTCCAAGCTGTGCGAAGGAATCAGCATGGATATCTATCAGCGTGCAGTGCAAGTTGTAGACAGAAGGACCTACTGCTGACCACTGGCGAGATAAGCTTTAGTCCCATGGGTTGAAAAGATAAAGTTGAAGCAAAATGACCTCGACTAGTATAGGTCACCACATGTCTGTGGGAGACAAGAGCACGTCAATTGCCCTGGGAGGTAAAGTAGTCAGAGGTACGGCCCGAATGTACACCAAGGCAACCACTATGCGGGTGCCTACGTTTGCTGAGATGTGATAGGGTGTGCGGTACTTTGTGGAAAAAGTCAAAATCGTCAATGACACGTAGACCATAACAGCAACATCACATGATCAAAACGCGCCAAAAGTACGCGTCGTTGAACACCATAAATTCGAGAAAGGATATACAAAACTACCTACCAAAGGGACAAATCAATATATTACAGAATAAATTCATTCAACTTGCATCGTCCATTCAACCCCTCAAATCTCAGGCTCATCACCAAAAGGATCCCAAACCTCTCCAGGCTTCAACACAGGCTTCACCCACTTCCCATCATCATCCACATCCACATCCCCATCATCATCATCCAAAAGCTCATCAACCTCAGCCCCCTTCACCTCAGGACTCTCATCGCGAGCACACAACCACTTATCCCTCTTCGCCTTCTCCATCCTCTTCTGCACGCGTTCAATCCGCATCCTCGCCACTTTGGCTTTAGGCGGTGCGGGCGTATACTTGTACTTCGTGTTGGGGTAGTGGTCGGATAGCGGGAAGGAGGAGGGGGAGTATAGGGAGAAGGCGGAGGAGGACGGGGATGAGGAGCGGAAGGGGGATGAGAAGGTGGAGGAGGGGATGCCTGGGGAAGAAGAGAGGGATAGGCCGGGAGTGGACATTAGGCTGATGTTGGAGTTTTCTTTATCGTCCTCTTCGGTGGAATCCTCCTCCGTGGCAGGGGGAGGACCCATGAACCAGGCCAAGTATTGCTCAAAGGCGTCTTCGGGGTCGTTCCATTTATGAGGGTTAAGCGTCGCATCAGTGTCTTCCTCGCCGTCACTGTCGTCTTCCTCTTCTTCAGTCTCGCTGGATACTTCGTCATCGTAATTTGACGTGAGGAAGGGGTGGTTGTCGTCAAATGGGCGGCTTGACTCATACTCTGAATCTGAATCCCCATCTGCTTCTAAAGCGGCGAGGGTTCTTCGTGACTCTCTCGACAATTTCGAGGAGACGCGTCGGGGGAGAGATTTGACCGGAGCTCTCTTCGGCTTCGTCGTAGCTTGCTTTGACTTTAGCAGTGGAGCAAAGTTAGGCGGAGGGAGAGGGACTGGCGAAAGGTGAACTCGTCCTCGGGCGGTGAAAACGAAAGGCAAGTTTGAGATTCCTTTCCTCCGAGGAATAGTGGTCGTATTGATGATTATGTGGACTTGCGTAGTCCGGGAGTGATGCTAGACACCAAGGTCAGAAACAACGAAAGAAGCAGGGTTAGATTATAACGAACGTATACGATTCCCCTCTCAGTGTCCACTCCCTCCGGCCAGGCATGGGCGACCGTAAAAACCTCTTCATCCTCCCACTTCCACTCGCCTCCTTCATCTTCCTCAAGCTCAACTTCCGCTTCCTCATTTTCATCCACCTCTTCCTCATCCTCGTCATCCTCAAACGCATCGCGTCCATACATCGACCGCCACCGACAAGGATCCTGTACACTCGAAAGTTTCGCCCACGTCTTCCCCACCTTGATTTGCCCAGGTTTATGCCGCGCACTGTAAAGAGCCACTTTCTTCTTGATCTCAAACAAGTGTTCGTCCTCCAGCCCACCGCCACGCGAGCGTACCCCAAATAAAAACGCAATCAAGCAGCGAAGGTGGGTGAACGTATAGCTCTGAGGGACTTGCACGACGCGATACACGCCACCCTGCTTGGGGCCCACGCCACGTCGTACGAACTGGAAGCGCAAAGCGAGGTGTTTGCTGAATGAGGTCTCCGCTGGCAGGGTGTGGATGAGCCGTTGGGTGCGTTTCCTTCCGAAAGGGTTTGAAGGCGAGTCGGAGGCACGGAGAGGGTACGGTGTGTAGGGTGCTCTGCTGGGCGTTGAGTATGACGCTGACGCCACTGGTGTCTGGGGGAAAGAGACATGACGGCGCTTTGAGCGTTGCTCGACTGGGGAGGAGTCGGCACCGCGGGGTCGCTTTAGCATAAGTCACAATGGGAGTCCAACGTCTTCAACGTCGCTGCTCGTCGTGCAACTTGTGCAAGGTAGTTGAGAGGAAGTGAATTTCAAATTTAACCATCAACAATGGTAACGCGATCACGTGGGCGCGTCGAACGTGACGCGTGACGGAACTTGCTGCGCCTCGGGATTTCAGCAAGATTTCAGAGAACATTGCAAAATCCAGAGAAGTAGGAAGGAACTGAAATAGGAACACTTCATTCGGTTTTATGTACCCGCGATCCAATTCACGTCGAGGGATATCACTTCATGTTGCACGTCTATTTTTGGCGCACGCGTTTTAACTTTTGACGTGTCTTGTCAAATATAAATGGGCCTCCACATACTAATGGTATCAAAGGGATTGTACACGAGACGCCGCAAAGGCGCAAAACTTTCTTTCTTTGAAGGAGCCTTATGTATAAAAGCAAGCGCGTAGTATCTGAGTCAAAGTGATCATAAACGTGGAGATCAAAGACGCTTTTTCTAAAAAGTAGTAGGTATGATCAAGCCAGATAAAAAAAACTAACAACCAGTGCTACGCAACTAAAGTTTCAAATTAGCACAATTACAATGGTTGGCTCGATGAATACGCACACAGCTGGCCCAAAATAGTGAAACGTGGGTGGACACTAGGTGGTTTGGAGCCTGAGAAAGATCTCGTCAGAATGAATCACGGTAGCACCATAAAATTGTCAAACACTTGCGTGAGCTGCAGATAAAATCAACGGGCCATGCGTCTGATGAAAACAAAAATGTTGAGCTCTAGAGATTGCGCAAAGCGGGGGCGTACTCACTTGACTAGAAGCGTCCGCATGTAGGGCGCCCAATCGAAAAGCAAAAACAACCAATCACCGCTTCGCCAGCATGACAATGTCGGTGGTGCCTCGCCCGGTGAGACGATGCCCGAGACCGTTAAAAGGCCCCCAATGATCATCCAGGTGTGCAATCACGCATCTGCCTGCCCACACTCCCGTGAAGGAGCAGCTTTCCACACCCGGATACACCAGTACCCAGGATGCTTTAAGGCATATGTGGCGCAGCGATTGGTTGTTCTGCAATTGAAAAGGATGCCGACCAATGGTGGTGTGTTGGGGCCGTATTCAAGAATTGGAAAAGGGTGGCTGACAAAAAGAAGAGTGAAGATCGCGAAGGGCGATGTCAAAAAAAAACGCACGAGTGTGATCGTTGCTGGCAGAAAAGAAAGCATAAGAACTTCAATGCCAGATGTTAAAATAACAAGATCTCACCATAAAAAATGCGCTCCAACTGTACTAGACATCATGCTCAGAACAAAACGGTATCGCTTCGATTCACCAATGTAACTGGGAGTAAATAGTTGATAAGATGATGAGCGAGAGACAAAAAATTGGCAACGTACCGAGTTGTGAACACACTGTACTTCAGCGAGTCCAAACCCGCTGCGAGACAAGCCAAAGCCGCTTATGCATTCATTCTGACTGAATTATTTTCAAGTCCACACAAACAATTACTTTTGCCACTTCGTTCCTTGTGATCCATGTACCGCTCATTTGGAAAAGTTTCTTTGTCTGATTTCAAGTAGAAAATAATCACCCAAGGCATAAAACTTTCGTTCAGAGGTTTATAATTATTGTCCTAGTAGCGACGACACAGCACACATAATTGGCTTTATGGATCACCACGTGGGCCCACACCCATCAACATCCCCGATAGACGCCCGTCTCCAGAAGCGCCACATTTTCGGTAATTCGTGCAGCAGATTTTCGTGATCTAATAATTTCAACCACTACATTCCATACCCAACAAACACAGGAATGCAAGTGGGCCATATGGACAGCTTCTGAGCGGCGCTGGAACCTGTACCGGCAACACGTTCCGGAGAGTAAAAGTCATTAGACGCTAAGCGCGCAACAGCTTTTTTCACCGCCTTGCATTATCACTCGTCGTGAGTCCCGATTACTCCTTACTCCCAACCACCATCTCCTACCATGGCTTACCCTTACCTACAGCAGCAAGACTGGCAAAGAGAGGGGATGAGTGACACTATCCGAGCGGCATGGAAGGTTTTCAGCAAAGAAATCTACAAGACCCGAGATGATAACGACCCGGAGAGTCTGACCCCTCGAGCGCAAAAGGAGTGGCTGAAGGTACTCACTGCACCCTTGGCTGTAGTCCTATGCCTTATTTTCTGGAAGAATGCACTTTATTCATTTCCATAGGGAGTGCAATTGGCCACTGTGGATTAATCCACAAACCTTTTGTCTGATGCAAAACCATATATAAGAATGAGTCTTTCTATTGATTTCAGTTTATTATATCAATGAAATGTAGATTGTGCTTCTCTATGTCCAAATATGTGTCAACAATTCACAGTTTTAATTCTGAGGAGATATTTATGTCCTACAGCTTTGTTTCTCCCAGAAAGAACCTCTCAAATTTGAGAATATACATATTTGATAATGTTCTGACACTCCTAGATAGTTTCCCTCTGTCAATTGTAGCCAGAATAGCTGGATGCGACATATCCATTTCGGATGACCTTGGGCCTTTTGATGCCTTTGGTACACAATTGTCAACAATGCACAGTTTTCATTCTGAGGAGATATTTACGCTCTACGGCTGTGTTCCTCCTAGAAACAACCTCTGAAACCTCACCAAATATATACTTGATAATGTTCAGATCACTTCAGATAGTTTCCCTCTGTCCAATCTGACCGAAATAGTTGGATGTGATGAACCATTTTTGGATGATGTTGGGCCTTAGACGCCATTGGTACACAAATGTAAACAAATTCAATTCAACTCGAAAAAAGTCCTATGCCACATGATGTACAGACGTACAGGGAAAAGAAAATAGTATAAAGGATATAGTAAAGCATCTAGCAATGTACATCAAACAAAACAAACAAAAGGAGGTCAACAATATGTCGTGGTCGTTGTCGTGGCGGTCCCCATCATGTTCGTCATGGTGGTCCTCTGTGGCGGTCGTCTTCGCATCGTGGTCCCCTTTGTCATGGTCTATCATGGTGATACATGCTGGTTGTGGTCCGTCTCGCTGTCATCTGTTGTGGTTGTGGTACCGTCATCGTGTCATGTTGTTCCGTCATCCTCGCCATTGTCTATCATCGTTGTTGTGGTCACGTTAGTGGTGTGTTGTCGTCCGTGGCAATGGCCCTCGCATTGTAGTGGTACGTCATTGTCCCTGGTCGTGGCCCTGCTCGTCTGTTGTCTGCTTTGTGCTTGTCCATCGTAGTCGTGATCGTCCATTGAGTCCTTCGTGCTCGTCTGTCGTGGCTGTTGTCATCAATAGAGGACGACAACATCTGTCATCATCGTTTGTTAGAGCAAGCAGTGGGGAGGAGAGGGCCATACACTTACTTACCTGGGCTCAGCTCCTGCACTGCGAAGCGTACATTTTGCTGTAGTCGTGTTCAATGATGACGAACGTTGTTCGTCGTCTGGTTGCCACGTCCCTGTCGGCGACGTGGCAGCTGGGTTGTCTGTGACTTTGGGAATGGAGGGGAGCGGTTATGTGCTCAGCGCCATTTGGTGGGGGTTGATGCATGGGTTGCGGTTGGTGCTGCTGCTGGATTGGAGGCATGACTGTTGGATGGATGGGTTAGTACTGGAGAGTGAGTGATGGGATGGTGTCGTTGTGGACAGTTTGATTGTGGTGGTGGTGGGCGGTTGCCATTATTGTGGATGGTGATGATGGTGGAGCATCATCGTAGGCGGGTCTTGGCAGCATGGGCATCATCGTCCTGAAGTTGACGTGACATGTTAGTCATGAGTGAACGTGTATGATTAATGATGAACGCGATGAGCACAGTCAAAGCGTGCTCGTGTGTTTCATGCGAGCGTATCTGGTAATTGATGGTGGGCGGTCGCCAGTCGTTTGTGTGGTGATGATCATGGGCGCTCATCACAATCCGTAGGTGGTGGGCACTGGTGGCCATTGTGGTGGTAGTGGTGGGCGGTCACTGTCCATGGTGGATGGTGGTGAATCGTCGTTGGTGGACGGTGGAAAATCGTCATTGCCGTCCCTCTTTGTGGGTCTTGGTATCGCCGTCGACATGGCACGCCTGGATAGACCGTTGGTGTGCCACGTCAGGGGTTTAGTGGTGGTGTCGTCGGCATGGATAATCTGATTAGGTACGACGGGGTGCTCCTAAAGGATAAGCAAACACACCAGGAATCATAGATGTCGCATCATTCCATCTCCTCAATTTTCGATTTCGTCCCCTCTTATCTTTTCAACGGATAGGAGGAAACCTGCAGTGCGCCTTGAAGGGTTGTATTCGCTGGCTGAGGGAGGTGAGAACGACTTTGTGGTCGTAATAGTGGGTGTTTGGGCATTGTTGGCCAGAGGACGGGGGTTGAACGTTGAACGTTGAACGTTAAAAGGTTGAACGTTGATGGATCGAACTGGAAGGGTGACTGGGCAATGTTGTGTGATCCGGCGTCGTATGAGACAGATTGCAGGAGGACTCTGTGCAGCGGGTGGCAAATCAGGCGATGAGAGCGCGGCAACTGATACTAATAGAGAGTATGAGCTACAGTATTGAGAATGGGACCAACAGCGGACCAAATGTGTGTAGGGCGTGAAGACGAGAGGATGTTGTTGACTGAGACGGACATATGTGGCATCCTCAACCACGTATCAACAGCGCTCGGAAAACGCCGAGCGCTGATCGCGAGCTGCGCAAGTCCCTCCTGCGTTCGTTATTGAGAAGAAAAAAATATAGGAAAATGTATTTAGAGGTTCTGAGGACTATGATTAACATTCAAGATAGGTAGCAGTATGTATTCATTGGGCAGGGAGTAAAAGTCGTAAGAATTCCAATCTCACACTTGAGATTCCGGCACTTTCAATTGCTTTATTGTGACCCTCTGCACCTATCCCATCCACCTGTATCTCCACAATCTTCTGATTTCTGTAAAACTTTGGGACCACATTCAGTCTTTCATTCTGAAAATATCTATGGAGTTTTATGGCCATTGGATGGTTTAAGTGGACACAGTATAGTTAAAGTCTGAAGAAACACACTCTATTCAATGGCTTTCACAACAAAACCTTCATTATCAAAGTGAATACAGTACTCAGAAATTTTATATGAACACCCACCTTTAGCTAAGAAGAGGTAAATCAGATTCCCTCAAAATTAGGCAAGCAGAGCAAGATTTCCCAA
Organism: Laccaria bicolor S238N-H82; assembly: GCF_000143565.1. Lineage (NCBI taxonomy): Eukaryota > Fungi > Basidiomycota > Agaricomycetes > Agaricales > Hydnangiaceae > Laccaria > Laccaria bicolor. The sequence continues at coordinate 246,648 of NW_001889914.1, forward strand.
CACAATTCTATGTTTTGAAACCCTCCTAAAAATTACAAAGTTGGAACAAGACTTTTAGGTGTGTTCTTTCACTCATAATTTGACACTGCCTGTCCTAGTACTCTTTTACTTATGCACTGAATTCTGGTAGGCTATATCTGGCATGTATTAACCTCCAGGTTGCTGGAATGATATGTTTTTGACATTCAAAGACAAAGATACTCCTTCCTCTGGAATTTTTAGCCAACTACTGATAAGAGAGCAAGCCCAATGTTGTAAATTAAACATAATGATATGTATTACCAATGTCAGTGTAGTGTTCCCTTCCTCTCCTGGCTCAATTTCAGTTGTTTTTCCGATGTTTTTTTGAACTTTGCATCTATTTGTCTACAGCTTCAAACGTGTCATCCAAGTTCACCATGTCGCATCCATCCACTTGCGAGGGTGCCGTAAATATAAAACATGATAGATTGGATTCTGTTCTACTTTAAGAGTACTAAAATGTGTATTTTTCATTAGATACAAATGTAAAGGATGAATAACCATGTCTATTGAAGATCTGGCACGAGGAGGGCAGCTATTTGTACTTGCTTGGCAACACCTTTGGGAACGTCATCCAGCTGGAACCTGAGCCATCCAGCCGAAAAGCTGCTGATTTGAAATACAAAATACATACGATATGATGGAAACCAGTTGCAACCGAAGAAATATGAAGTTAGTTCTGTCAATAACTTGAATGACATCCTTCAAAGGACACTTTCATGAATCTCCTCTCAGGAGCTACTTTTGTTGACATTTGTTTGTTACTTAGAAGGATCAAAGAACAAAAAGGTCATCCAGAACATGACTTGTGCATCCATCATCTCCACACCTCTGATTGAGACGGAAATTTTTTGAAAAAATCGGAAATATATTTCTACATTACTTGGTAGCTTTGAGTAGCTGTAACACAAGTTTTGATGGAGAAAACTGAGAATCATTACAATTGGAATATTCTGGTGAAATGCAGCTTTTCTAGAAGAATTATGACATGGAAAAACATATGTGGATGCTCTTTTGGCAAGAAAAACATACACAGAATACAAGAAAATATGCCAGTCAACAATGCTGATCCAGGATGTACCATTTCTAAGAATTTTGAATCATAAAACATATCTGAGCTATATTTAGATCTATCCAACATTCTGGATCCCTAGAAAAAACATATTTGGATGCTCTTTAGGCAAAAACAAAACATCCACAGAATACAGAAAAACATGCCAGTCATCAATGCTGATCCAGGATGTGACATTTTTGAATCATCAAACATATCTGAGCTATATTTAGATTTGTAATAAATTACAAACATTCTGGATTTCATATCTGGATGCTCTTTAGGTAGACAAAACATACAGAAAACATATCAGTGATCCAGAATATCCCATTTCTGAGAATTTGAAATCATGAAACACATGAGAGCTATATTTAGATTTGTAATAAATCACAAACATATCAGGCTAAAAATAGATGCTGTAGAACAGTATTATAAGCAGAAAACATATTCTGGGGGTATATTTTATTATACGTGCAATGGTTTTTATTTTTGAAAGGCTTTTTTTCAAATATTCTGATGTTCCACAGCCCATGGCATTTTGGCCAAGTGGCCAATTGCACACCCTATGGAAATGAATAAGGTGGAACCTTCCAGGTCAATTTGGTCTAAAACTACAGCCTGGGCTGCTCACTGAGAATGAATGGGATCCTGGGGCGTGGATGATGACGGAGAAGGACAAAGCTCAGGTGTTCGCCCTCCTTGGTTGGAATCCAGATGAGCTGGCCCACGCTGCGCACAAGACTCCAGCTTTTTCAGTGGTTGGTGTATTTAGCTTTCGTCTATATGAGCTTGAATGAAGCTAACACATTTCAGAACCTGCGGGCCAACGACGTCAGGCGCAGCGGAGAATTTTCAGTAAGGCAAGCCTGGCCAATTGTGCAACCTCAACCCAAGTATGCTCAGCCCCCACACTTCCGATATATGCTTTTCCTGCCGGCGGATGTACAACGTAATTTCGAAAGGACAGCAAATGTCGATAATGAGGAAGAGGAGTACGAGACGAGTTATACAGACATGGATGGCGACAAAGAGGAGGAAGGCAATGCCAACGAGGAGGAGGAGGAGGAGGAGGAGGAGGAGGAGGAGGAGGAGGAAGATGAGGAGGAGGAGGAGAGCGATGACGCGGATGAAGTGAGCAGTGGCGATGTCGATGAAGAGAAGGGCGACCAGAATGACAAGCCAATCATCAGGATTCTCAGCGGTCCCGACGTTTTCCCCATCATACTCATTGAGCCGTTTTTGGAGAAAGGGGCTTTCGATTTTTTGAAATCAATATCCCCCAAACTCGCCAAATTCGCCAGAAAGTCAGCGGATTGGCGGCTGACGGATTGTCATCGCGAGGCAGCACATGTTATGCATAAGCTTACCAAACATTGGCTTACGGAGCTCCAGAACAAAAGACGTGACAGAGAGCTCATCCTTTCCGTCAAAGGCTACTGTGAAAAGAGCCATGACGAATGGAGGGAGGAGGTAGGGAAGAAGTTGGAAAAGTTGCGACAGAAGCACCAACACAAGTTACAAAGGAGAGGTGATACCACACCCACCCCGAGGCGGCACAGATCCGGGGCCAAACGGGATGGGGAAGGGCCCGAGGACAGTCAACAGCAGCAGTGGGAAAGTACGAATACTTTGCATTCTCCTTCGCTGTCTGGAACAAAACAGGAGAGAAAAGGCCGCATCCCTGGGAACATCTATGAAAGATTGGAGACGGTCGTTCGAGAGCGGATCGAGCATGACAAGTGTGTGTCACATGGCGACGATCTGCCCACTCCCAAAATGTCACCCTTGATGCCCAAAGGACATCATTCAAGCTCACGCAGCTAGACCTGAGAGCTTACGTCTGCCACTCCAGACCCTGTGTGACACCAGTACTTCAACACCTTCCATCTCCCCGCCCGTGCGCGTGCCCGTGGTACATGGTTGAAGAAGAAGCCAACTCATCTAGGAAAAGGGAGGGATCCATGCCTTAGGGGTATGGCTACGAGGAAATTGGTCTTCCTCAGAACTGTAATACCGCTGTGAGATCATAGGGGTAGAGGTGCGTGACTGAGGAAGTGAAGATCCAAGAAATGTTGATTAACTACTAATGAAAAAGGTTTTATGCCTTTGAGTCCCCTGTAACACTTGATTCTGATGGAGGATTTGAATCCCTAGTATGATACTAACAAAACGGTCACTTAGTTCTCACAGAAAAAATTAAGAAGAATTGAGGTCCTACCAAAAGTAGACGGTTCACGAGGAGATGCAGTGGTATGTACAGCCAAAAGATGAACAACTTGAGCAGAATTATCTTCATCTTCATCCCCATTCCCGGGTGCATGACGAGAACATTGCGATCCTGCTTCGAAGTACAGCCGTGACGCGTGACGTGGCGGCTGTGCTCCTCCCCCCATATTAATGGAAGAGCTGCATTTGAGTTGAGCATCGTGGAGACGTCGTCGATGAGGAGCATACCAGAATGGCAGGATCGGAATTCTTTGACTCCATTCGTGATGTCTGTCTGTCTTCAAATCCGCACCATGCAAGTATACGTTGGTAGACTTTGAAATCTTCCTCGTCCAAAGAGAGGGGACACCGAAGCCTGCGTCTCGAACACATTCTGCTGTAACGCAAGACCTTGGAGGGGAGCCTATGTGTCAGTATATGGGACATGGGATTGGAAGAGGGGAAGGTGAGGAGGGAGAAGAGATGGTGTGGTGAAGAGATGGTGTGGTGAAGAGATGGTGTGGTGAAGAGATGGTGTGGTGAAGAGGAGGAAGTTGTGACAGGGGAGGAGGTTGAGCTGTGAAGGTGAGCCTGGGTATGGGTGGTTTTGGGTAAGTTTGGCAGGTGCTTCTTCTCTTCATGCGCTTGGCTAGCCCCCATTGACTGGGGACGTCAACAAGAAGCCATTGCATTCCAAGAAGATGGCTGCTCCGCGGGGATCGAATATTGAGTCATGGAAGGCAAGAGCGGACTTGTTGTCTGATGTCCAGGACGTAGGCGACTGAAGACGTAGTTTTCGACGCCCACAAAGAAATCGGCTGGATCGTGGACTCATCCTCGAGTCTGAGGAAGAGATGCGCAGGAACGAAGCGATGTTTGTGACGCCAAATAGATTTAACGAGTTCGGGGCTGTAGCCGTTGGGTGGACGGATGGCAAGTCGAGATGGAGAGAGAACATTGAAAACTTCGTCGTCATAGATACCATTTCCTGATCCAGCGCAGAACACTTCTTCCAAAACCACTGCTGCAAACCATCGCACTCTCCTCTAGGTATCATAACCCTCAACATTCCACCCCTCACCATGCTCGTCGCGAACGCCAGCTTCGTCTTCAAGGATGCCGGTAGCATACAAAAGAGGAGGAGGTAGAGAACATTGGGCATCAAAAGATAGGTTGTGCTGTGAGTTACCTTGTGGAGAGACAGGGTGAGAGGGGAAGGGGAGAAATGAGTGGGTTCCCTACCTGTGATAGGTAAACGGGCGGGCTGCGAAATCAGGTGTATCGGAGAAGCAGTGCATGTGGATCTGCGGTGGGGACGAGAATAAGACGATGGTGACAAAAGAGGGAACAAAACGAACCCTAAAATCCTGCAACGCCTCCTCCTTCAATATCCACTCAATATCGTCCTGTATGTATCACGAACGGCCTACGTTGCCTGGCTAGCCTATCTAGGCTAGCCAAGTTCTGCCCCAGGCTGTAGCGGTGAAACACAACAGAGGGGAGAGGCGCCAGTGCCAAGGGGCCTTGCATGAGGGTGCTGAAGAGGCTCTATTGTTGTCGTCTGTAATTATCATAAGGTAAGTGAGTGGAAGGGCTTTCGTTTGCAAGCCTCAAGTTGTGCTTAACGTTGTGATAGCGTCGGATGAGGACTCGTACAAGGCAGAACTTCCTGTGAAAGCCAGCTGTGGGTAGACTTGTCAGCTACCACCATTCTAAGCATGAAAATGGTGTTACCTACTTGAAAAGCCGCCACAATAAATGTGAACTGATGAATTAAGGGCACATTGACCTCACCCCAATAACTTGCAAACGGCCACGAGCCTCTGTTCGCCAGTGA
>NW_001889914.1:251811-262994 GCF_000143565.1 Laccaria bicolor S238N-H82
ACCCTCTGCACCTATCCCAGTCCACCTGTATCTCCACAATCTTCTGATTTCTGTAAAACTTTGGGACCACATTCAGTCTTTCATTCTGAAAATATCTATGGAGTTTTATGGCCATTGGATGGTTTAAGTGGACACAGTATAGTTAAAGTCTGAAGAAACACACTCTATTCAATGGCTTTCACAACAAAACCTTCATTATCAAAGTGAATACAGTACTCAGAAATTTTATATGAACACCCACCTTTAGCTAAGAAGAGGTAAATCAGATTCCCTCAAAATTAGGCAAGCAGAGCAAGATTTCCCAACACAATTCTATGTTTTGAAACCCTCCTAAAAATTACAAAGTTGGAACAAGACTTTTAGGTGTGTTCTTTCACTCATAATTTGACACTGCCTGTCCTAGTACTCTTTTACTTATGCACTGAATTCTGGTAGGCTATATCTGGCATGTATTAACCTCCAGGTTGCTGGAATGATATGTTTTTGACATTCAAAGACAAAGATACTCCTTCCTCTGGAATTTTTAGCCAACTACTGATAAGAGAGCAAGCCCAATGTTGTAAATTAAACATAATGATATGTATTACCAATGTCAGTGTAGTGTTCCCTTCCTCTCCTGGCTCAATTTCAGTTGTTTTTCCGATGTTTTTTTGAACTTTGCATCTATTTGTCTACAGCTTCAAACGTGTCATCCAAGTTCACCATGTCGCATCCATCCACTTGTGAGGTCGCCGTAAATGTAAAACATGATAGATTGGATTCTGTTCTACTTTAAGAGTACTAAAATGTGTATTTTTCATTAGATACAAATGTAAAGGATGAATAACCATGTCTATTGAAGATCTGGCACGAGGAGGGCAGCTATTTGTACTTGCTTAGCAACACCTTTGGGAACGTCATCCAGCTGGAACCTGAGCCATCCAGCTGAAAAGCTGCTGATTTGAAATACAAAATACATACTATATGATGGAAACCAGTTGCAACCGAAGAAATATGAAGTTAGTTCTGTCAATAACTTGAATGACATCCTTCAAAGGACACTTTCATGAATCTCCTCTCAGGAGCTACTTTTGTTGACATTTGTTCGTTACTTAGAAGGATCAAAGAACAAAAGGTCATCCGGAACATGACTTGTGCATCCATCATCTCCACACCTCTGATTGAGACGGAAATTTTTTGAAAAAATCGGAAATATATTTCTACATTACTTGGTAGCTTTGAGTAGCTGTAACACAAGTTTTGATGGAGAAAACTGAGAATCATTACAATTGGAATATTCTGGTGAAATGCAGCTTTTCTAGAAGAATTATGACATGGAAAAACATATGTGGATGCTCTTTTGGCAAGAAAAACATACACAGAATACAAGAAAATATGCCAGTCAACAATGCTGATCCAGGATGTACCATTTCTAAGAATTTTGAATCATAAAACATATCTGAGCTATATTTAGATCTATCCAACATTCTGGATCCCTAGAAAAAACATATTTGGATGCTCTTTAGGCAAAAACAAAACATCCACAGAATACAGAAAAACATGCCAGTCATCAATGCTGATCCAGGATGTGACATTTTTGAATCATCAAACATATCTGAGCTATATTTAGACTTGTAATAAATTACAAACATTCTGGATTTCATATCTGGATGCTCTTTAGGTAGACAAAACATACAGAAAACATATCAGTGATCCAGAATATCCCATTTCTGAGAATTTGAAATCATGAAACACATGAGAGCTATATTTAGATTTGTAATAAATCACAAACATATCAGGCTAAAAATAGATGCTGTAGAACAGTATTATAAGCAGAAAACATATTCTGGGGGTATATTTTATTATACATGCAATGGTTTTTATTTTTGAAAGGCTTTTTTTCAAATATTCTGATGTTCCACAGCCCATGGCATTTTGGCCAAGTGGCCAATTGCACACCCTATGGAAATGAATAAGGTGGAACCTTCCAGGTCAATTTGGTCTAAAACTACAGCCTGGGCTGACAAAGGTGTCTGAATTGCCATTGATGAATCGGCATCAGAGGGTGAGGGAGATAATGCTGCAGCAAGTGTGGCATTAAGCCAAACAAAGAAAAAAAAGGGCAGAGCATCAACGGACACAGACGTTTATGAGGCGAATGCACTGTCGAGGTTCATCTGCACTGAGTCCTGTTGTCAGCTCATGTGGGACTCATTTTTCGAGAACGAAAAAAAATGTAAGTGGGATTTTAAAGCGAAGACTCACAGAACTAACTCTACAAAGTGCAACTGACATATCCCACCAACACCATGTACCAACGCATTACGGGAACACGTTGCTGTGACAATTGTGAACCACGATTATTTCCCATTGAAGATGTGGACGTTGTGAAACCACCGGGCCTCAAGCGCGGTAAGAAGAAGACCATCAGAGAAGACAAGGAAAATATCATCCATGAGGGGTTAATGGATTGGGCAGACGATGATTTGGTTGAGGAATATTATGGTGCTGGGACTACAATGTCTGGGCGCATGCTATTGGGAAACGACATCATCGAGAAGTTGGCAACATGTGGTGAGCGATTAAACACTTATGCAGAGTTATGAAGGCAGGTTCATTGGGCTATGGGTCACGACACAATGACTGGACAAGCGAATAAATGGGGAGTTCTTCTACTCGGAGCTCTCTCATCAATTTATGAAAAGCTCGATGGTCTCAAGGAAGAGCAGGAGAGGGAGCGGTACAGTGCTGCATTGCAATTGCCGTTCACTAATTTTATGCCAGCATATTATGATGAAGAGCAAGGCCAGGAGAGGGAGTACAATGCTCAATTACAGTTTCCTTTTACTGTTCTTACACCTGCTAATTATGAATAACTAAAAGACAAGGTACTATTACTGAAAGTGAGAAAGCTCCTCGATAATTTCTCATGTCCGCGCAATATAGTCATTGATATCGGTTCCAAGTGGGTATTCATCGTCATCAAGTACCAAGTCATCCACTTCCAGCGCCAGATTGGAGCCTAAATCAAAGTCAGCCACTTCCTCTTCGTCAACCAGCATTGCATCATCCTCTCCAATATCCTCTGCAGCCAGGGCCCCTTCCGACAACCCATTGTTAGTCATCTTGTACTTCATATAGGTAAAATTCTTGAATGCGCCAGGCTTGTTCACATACTTAGCACCAACAGCCATAAGGTCGTGGGCTTCTGTGGCATGCTGATTATTTTCACGTCCAGGGAAGTATGTTTGCAATTTTTGTTGTTCAAGGTAATTGTGTAGGGTCTTGATATCAGTTTCAGCGGATGGACTGGTATGGGAGATGCTGTTGAAAGGTGTGTGATACTCGGACTGGACCTTGCAAATCACGTCGCGTAATGTGAAGATCGAGACAGAAATCATTGCCAGCCAAGCCCAGCTTCAATTGGATCCTTTTGTATTGTAAATAATCTATATAATATATGAGAGTGCATTTGCAACAGAAGAGAAGGTCAGTACCTTTGCCCAAAAGTTTTGATGTTCTTGGAGGAGATCCACTTCTTTGAACCCATTTGCTTTTCCAGTGAGATTTGCCAACCAATTCATTAGCCATGCATTTCTATCAAGATATCTTCAGTGGGTTAATCTTTAAATAGGAGGAATCACTCACCGAAGTTGAGGATCCATCATCTTTAAATCCATAATAAGGTGAAAAAGTGCATCTGCGTACTTTGGCATTTTACCCGTCCCCTGAAACATTAGCATCCAGTGAGTAGTGATGTCAAGAACTGCACCAACATCTCCTCGTTTGACCGCATACTTGAGTTGACGGAGATATAGGGCATCCCGATTGAACAGACAAATGTTTTCGAGAGGGAGGTCACGTTTGATGGGGGTTGCATGACACAGACGTTGAGGTCTGGACCACTACATTTGGAGGCAAGAAGATGAGGAATCCCTGCCTTCTTATCTTACCATGCTCCAATCTGGGCACTTGTCACTTGTATCATCGCACCTGGTGGAGGGAGATTTGTATCCTACGTCGAGCTTGATCAACATGTGCTGCAATTGTGGCGCTTGAACATTTTACATTCACTTTGCAAAGCACCCCCCAGCAAGCCTATCCTCACGTCCATTTTAATTAAGCCCTTCCATTGCAAGCTCAGTCAAAACTATCTCCTCGTCTTTCTAGCAGGCGACCCCACACAATCATACATCCAAGCCCCTCTACCTGCCCTCCCTACCTATCTCATTGCTGTCTTTCTCCTTTTGTACAAGCCACCCCTCTCCCCTGCACAACCCTGCACCCACAAAAATGTACACCCACTACACACCTCCATGCCTAATTGGCATCGTCTCACCAGAACTCTACAAAGCCTCCCTCATCCAGGCATGACTGTCTGACAAAGTATGGGGTGGGATGGGTGTGGGCATGACCAGTGCCATGTGGTACGTGACTGAAGGTGGTGGTGTTGGGGAGGCACAGTCTAGTGATTGAAGGAGGTTCCATGGGTGGGTAAGCAGGTTAGGCAGTTTAGGATTTTGGGGGAGTGGTGGTGTTGTTGGATAAGTAGTTTTGTTTTGTGGCCTTTGGTGCTGAATAAGTTCTCAACAATGCCTGCTACCTTACTTGGAAGTGCAGTTGCATAGAACTGCAGGCAGCCAAACAAGTGTCAAATCTGAACTGAAAAGTGGACGTCCACTTTTCAGTTTAAAATTGATGCCTGTTGGTTATGTTTGACAAAGGCTCTCAAAGAATAGTGTGACAAAAAATGGGTCTGTATAAGAACGATTCCTTACGTAAACTCCAGGACTCGTAATCTCATCACAATGATCACATCTTATCAACGTGCACATGTGCTGCCCTGCCCCTCGCCTTTTGTGCGCCCAAAGAAGACGTGTCCCCTTGTTCTTTCTTTCCCTCGCCCCCTCCCTCAATGCTCTCTGCGTCCCAGCCTCCGCCGTTGACGTGGGCATCGCTTTGCCCGTGTTCCCCTTGCTTTCCACGTCCTCGCCGCCTGGGGGAAACACTCTGCCTCTGCCGTGCCTACAGCTTTCATGTCATTATCACCTGCATCTGCCTCAAGGTGCTTTTCTTTGTGATTTCGGCCATTTGTCTCTTGTTTGGCGGGCATCCCCTTGACCTTCCTCTGTGCTGTCTGTTCCGTATAGAGGTGAGTGGATCTTCTTTGGATCCTTTTCCAACTTTCTCACTTCCCCACTCTGTTTTGAAGATTTTGCGTGCACTTTTGTTGCTCATCCCTTTGGCCTCCCTGACCTCTCCTAGGCCCACATGCACCCCCCTCACCTGTATCTGGTCTGTTGCGTCTGTTGCGTCTTACTGGTGTCATCTCAGCACCCCCCAGTCCTCTGGTGGGAGGACCAGTCTGCAATCTGCGAGTTCACTTGTGAAATTTGCTGGACTGTGTCCTGCTTGACTTGTCTGATGCTTTGGTTTATCCGAGTGCCAGTGAGCAAGTCGCTGCCGACTTCCCAGCTGACTTCCAGCCAGCTTTGGCAGGTTTCAAGTGGGTCTGCGAATACAGCACATTTTCCCTGCTGGGGTATCAGCCTACAACAAGTTTGTAGCTTGTATGCTCATTTTTTCAAGGCACCATTTAATTTCAGAACCAGTATGGTACATCATGAACATTAACTAAAAGTAATAAGATATGAAATGTTTACTAGCTGCGTGTTTCAAATGGTGAATGTTCTTCTTCTTACGCAAAGCTTTTTCCATTGTGCTGACTGTGCTTAAGACCTAGCCAACAACCTTGCCACATTTGCGTGTTAGGATTTTTCCTTCTGCTTGCCCTTTTGCATGAATCGCCTGCAGGAGAGCGGTTATCCCCTCCTTGTGTTCTGGGTAGGCTTCCTTAAACAATTCTTCATCCCGTCCATATCTACATACATGGTGAGTGCATATACCTGAGATTGAAAGAGCACGACACACTCAACAATGAACTCCAGTGCAATCGTTCTATGCTGGCCCCATAGCTGGCTTTGGCGGCTCGATGTGTGCCACTCGTGCCTCCAGTCCTTCAGAGCTGTGAAGTGCTTCTGGCTTGGATTGGGATACTCCCAGTCATGGACAACCTGCTTCCAAGCTTTCGCACCCAGCTTGTGATTAATGTCGGGCACAACGGCAGATGGCTCAATGGGAATTGGCAACCCCACACCCACGGACGTGGCATTCATCAATGAGGAGTTTTGGAGGGGATACATGACAGGCCTGTGGTTGATTGCTGCCGACTGATGCCCATTCGATTGGTGGCTGAAGATCGGAGGGCAGGGGCTGACCAACTGTCTTTGTGGCGTGGCAGATGGCATACCAGGAGGGTATTGCATGCAGGGCATGATAGGCCTTGCATTGATCAGGCCGCGCATTTCATCAAACATCCGCCGCTGCTCTGCTGCCTGGGCTGCAAAGAGTTAGAGCCCTTCTGCTGCTGACAGCAATTGTGTTTCACCGGCCTCGCCCATATGCGACATGTTAGCTTCGTAATTGACAGGACACAAAGCGTCGCTGTGATCCTCCTCGTATATGTACAGTTCGTCTAAAAGGTACCTAATTAATGTATCATGCTAGAAGAAAAAACATAAACACTCATTTTGTGTAGAAAATTTCTATGTACATGTTTGCCAATGGCCCACCCACCCCACCAATGAATCTGGGCCAGCATCCAACGTTGCCCCATTGGTGTGAACATGAACTGGTACTGGGCACCCCCACAACAAAAGCAGTGAGCAGTACTTTATAGTGCCCCTCCCATTCCTGCAGGAATCCACAGGAATCCACAGGAATGGAACTGGATTTTGCAGGATTCCACAGGAATAGGACCGGAATCCACAGGAATAGGACTGGAATGAATGTAAATTTACTGATCAGCTTTTCATCATGTGACTACATATGTATTTATTCAACTCCTACCTTATCCTGATAACTTAGTACTCAAAATCCCTCATAGAACCCATATCTCAAGCAATAGATTTATATGTCAAATTATAATTTATTTAATAAGGACACAAAATGTATTTTACTACATACAATCTATATTAAAGCAGGGGGGGTAGGGACAAGGAAGGGGGTAGGGACAATGAAGGGGGTGGGGACAAGAAAAGGGGGGTAGAGACACAGACGGAGAGTGTGTTGTAGAGGGAGGGGGGGAGGAGTGGTGAGGAGAGAGTGTGGTGGAAGGGGGGACTAATGGGGTGGGGAGAGTGTGGTGGGGGACTTGCATTGTCGACGTTGCATGTCGCCATCGCGTTGTCGACGTTGCATGTAGCTGTCGCGTTGTCGATGTCGTGTGTCGCCGTCGTGTTGTCGCCATCGAGTGTCGTTGTCATTGTCGTTGCGTTGTCGATGTCACATGTTGTCGACGTGTTGTCGTTGTCATGTGCCATTGTTGTGTTGGCATCATCGCATGTTGTACGTGGGCGCTGGGCGTTGGGTGTCGTTGTCGACCTCATGTGTGGGTGCTGGGTGTTGTTCCGTGGGTGCTGGGGCATTTTCGTGGGCAGGGTGTGGTTTTCGTGGGCAGGGTGCAGTTTTCGTGGGCGTTAGGGCGTTTTCGTGGGTGCTGGGGAGTTTCCGGGGGTGGTGGCAGCTGCAAACCAGGGAGTGGGGGGCAAGGAGGTTGGCCACATCGACAGGGCACCTGAATAGTGAGCAGTGGGGGTGGAGAGTTGGGTGGCTCAAAACAACCTGACGGTGACGACTGGTACGTCGTCACCGTCAGACGATGTGTATTCGTGTCGTCTGACCTTCATTGCCGCATTCGCCTGGTCGTCGTGGTGGGTGCTTGTGAATCGTGGTGGGCGCTGGTCGCCGTTGGTTGATGGCGGTGCTCTGGTGGTGCCACGTCGTTGTCATCTGGTTGGTGGTGGGCGCTCATGGATGGTGGTGGTGCCACGTTGGTGGTTGTTACCATTCGTTGGTGGTGTGTCGTGGCTGTTGTTGGGTCGTGTGGTGTCGTCGTCGTTGTCGCCGTTGTCAACGTGGTTGGTGGGAGGGAATGGAGGTGGGGAAGAGGATGGTTGGTGGGTGGAAAGGAAAGAGTGTTGCATTTGTTTGGTAGCGTTGCCTTTGTTTGGTAACAAAAGTAAAATAAACAAACAATTGACCGGATTCTGTTGCATTCCATTCCTGCCATTCCTGCGGAACATTCCGGTGTCAATTCCGGAATGCCCAAATTCCGCCGGGATGGTAAGGCACCAGAATAATGAAAATAGCAGGCCTCCCTGCTAATCTGGACGATATCAGACGAGATGGGAATGTGGGGGTGTGCCACCAAACCGTTCACACCCAGCGACGGAAATATGTAGTCATCGGGCTTGAGCTTCCTTCCAAGAAGGTGGGTTTCGTAGAACTCTTTCCAATTCCACATATGTGTGTACAGATCGATTGCGGGGTTGTTTGGTTGGGGGTAGACATTGTAGGTGTGTCCTGATGGATGGATGTTAGAGTAGAGACCTGAAGAAACAAGCCCAACCTGAACTGTTGAGTCCATTCTCTCCATTCTTTGCCTTTTTTTGCCAGTTCTTACGATTTCGCAGATTGATCTTGATATATGGCAAATGAGGTTTTCCTGGGCGTGGAGGTGGGTTGAAGTCAAGGTGTTTGGCTTGAACACTTGTGGTTTCATTCACTCTGTAAACATGTTGTAAATGGCAGTGCTCTTATGTCCCTCAAGCCACTGTCTAACTCACCGAGTCCAGATCAACCAGGAAAAACTATTGAAAGCCTTCTGTAATAGGTGGTTTGCTTGAAGGGCAAGTGTCTGCTGGTTGGATACAGGAAGATTTGCTGGGCACGTCTTTTTGGAGTATGCGAACATCGCTTGCATGTCTCCGAGGGACATCGCTCGAGAGTGATTCCGCTCACCCTCACCGTCTTTGTTTTTGCAGGCCTCGAGCATATCTTCGACTTCTGCGGAGCGGGTAGGGTTTCCCTCCCATCTCTGGCATGTCTCGTTGAATCTCCAGCATCCACGATAGGTGTCATTTGCCCTTTTCTTCTTGTGAGTGAAGAACAGAATTTATTGCAGCGTGAACTCACATTTGATTGTAGTGGCACAGGAACGCAGTGTGAATTGCAATAGCAGTCGACACCTTCCTGTTTTCTGTAAAACACTTGTATGTCATGAACATCGATATCACGAGTGGAGTACACTGTATTGGATTCCCGTCAAAGGCTTTGTGGAAATTGGGGTCCAGCGTCACTGGGGCAACGTTGCAACTGTCGCCTTCATCGTTGTCACCCGACACAGCATCTTCTCCATTGTCCTGCCACAGTTCCTTGGCCTCCGCTTGCTCCATTGAAAAGTGGGTGACAAATTCTTGCCCTTGCTTTACTTGCCCACTGTAGCTGTTGTTTGTATTCTCTGACCTCCCGAATTGTGTTTTCTTCTCCGCAGACTTCTTTTGAAGATGGGCATGGTCTCTGGGTGAAAGTTTCGGGGCTGTATTCATCTTCTTGTGTTTCTTAGGCTTACACGCCTTTTTCACTGAGTTGGACGGGGCAGGCATAACAGAGGAGGTGGTCGCAGAGGCTTGGTGTGCTCGTCACTTGGAGCTCTTTACACTCCCCCACCTATTCCTACTGGACTCCTACTGGAATCCCGGACTCCTACTGGATTCTACTAGGACTCCGGCCAATTTCATATTGCCTGAACACCATACAAATTTTGCATCTCAGTCCTACTGGAGTCCTAGTAGATTCCTACTGGAATGATCCCAAATCACAAGGAATTAAGGATTCCTAAGGAATGGGTATAGTGGAGTCCAGTACAAGGAGTCCAGTAGTTTGTCACTATTATTGTTATTATATAATAATAAAAAAAGCACAACCTGCATGGATTGAACACTCAACCTCACGGAGACGGCAACATTTTACAGAGTGAGCACTTTACCACTTGCACCACGTAGGCATTATTGTACAGATATATTTTATGCCATACATACCAACTGTAAGGCTACCTTCCTAGAAAGGATGCCGGCAAATTCCGTGAGTGGGAATTTGCCCAAACCCTCAACCCACAACCTTCCACGACACCACCACCACCCCATCTTTGCTCCGTCACCACCGTCGCCTCATCACCACCGTCGCCTCATCACCACCGTCGCCTCGTCACCACCGTCGTCTCGTCACCACCGCCGCCTTGTTGATAGCCACGCCGCCTCCAATGAGGATTCCGGGTGCCACGTCGCTGACAGCGGCGTGGTAACCAGACGACGAACGACGAACCTCGTCGTTCGTCCGTCGTTCGTCGTCGTGCATTCGTGAGCACCCCCACCCCATCCTACCTCGTCTGACCCACCAACAGACGGCGCCACGGCACGCAACGACGACCCTAAACAGCAGCGAGGACCCACCACCTCACCCCATGGAGTGCCAACAACCACGAGCGCCCACGGACACGAGAAACGAGAACGCCGCGGGACAGCGACGACCCCCGCCTACCCGCCAACGCCCACGAAAACGACCGCCCACGCCTATGAACAACGACCGCCCACCCCCACGAACGACGCCCATGTCCACGAACGAAAAGCGCCCACGAACACACCTACGCCCACCCGCCAACGCCCACGAAAGACGACCGCCCACACCCATGAACAACGACCGCCCACACCATGAACCCGCGTACGACAACAACGACCGCCCACGTACGAGAACGACCGCCCGTATACAACAACGACCGCGCTGATGCACAAGAACGACCGCCCATGAGAACGACCGCCCACGCACGAGAACGACTGCCCATGGATGAGAATGAACCCCACCTGTCTCCCCTCTCCATCCCTCCCCTCCCTCTTCCTCCATCCCTCCCCCCCTCTTCCTCCATCCCTCCCTCCCTCCCTCTTCCTCCATCCCTCCCTCCCTCTTCCTCCATCCCTCCCTCCCTCTTCCTCCATCCCTCCCCCTCCATCATTCCCACCTCCCTTCCCTCCCTTCCCCTCCCCCTGTCTCCCCCTCCCTTCTCCTCCCTCCCCCTCCCTTCTCCTCCCTCCCCCTCCATCATTCCCACCTCCCTTCCCTCCCTTCCCCTCCCCCTGTCTCCCCCTCCCTTCTCCTCCCTCCCCCTCCCTTCTCCTCCCCCTCCCTTCCCCTGCCTTCCCCTGCCTTCCCCCTCCCACATTAGATTATTAGATACTTTTGTATATATTTGTGTATATAGTTATCAATATAATATCTATGTTCAAATGGAAGTTTGGTATGGAATTCTC
>NW_001889914.1:263044-266620 GCF_000143565.1 Laccaria bicolor S238N-H82
TAAACGATGATATGTGGACTTCTAGTTTTGAATTGACGATCCAGTCGGGGGAACATTTGAGACTGATATTGGCAAAAGAAGAGGATGATGGTACTTGAGCAAAGGGTGACGTCTCTCCGACTGCAATGAGCGACATCTTGTTTATCTGACGTACTGCGGCGACCAAAAGTTTGCTGCATCGACTCCAAGTCAAGCCTCCTGTCAGTTTCCAGTTCGAAACCGCCAGGAAGAGCAGTTCAGAACTGCCGCTAGCACAGCCTAAGTAAATTAAAATTTTAATTGTTGAAGTTAAAGATGATGATAAGAAAGAGAGCACACGAACATTGTTCATCGGGATTCTTCAACTTGCGAGGCTATCCAGGGCGCTGAATAATACTGCAACAATCGTAAAGGGAAAAAGAGGCTACTAAAGAGTCAAAAAGTCGAGAGTTGCCAGTGACCGAGGAAGACATTATGATAGATAGCTTCAAGCACCAGGTCATCCATTCCGTAGTAAGGTGACCAGCTGAGGCATGCACACTTGTCAGTGTTTGTACTCTTTTGGCTTCAGCCATATGATATCTGGGTGTGCCAATCAATGCCGAGGGTTTCCAACAAGAGCAGATTAGGATCTTAAGGCCTTAACTTCTGACTTGCTATTACGAAACCTGCAGAACTTGAAGTTCAAGAGCAGAGTATTTTGCTTTGGAAATCCACAACGAAAGTCACAAAGGTGACGCGTGATGGTCCAGTGGAAGTTCCATATGAAGTTTATGGAGCAAGTGACGTAGCAGGTGCAAGTGCAAATGAGGAGCTTAATCCGAGGATGTTGAGCATGAAGTGCAGTAAATGCATCTGACTCATCAGTCTGAGGGAAAGCGGGCAAAGGAGGTGGGTGTTTGATGATAGCGAGGGGGAGATGGGACTTGGATGGGATGCTGGTAGGAGGATTGGATGTGGCCGAAGTGGACGCGGCCCGGGATGCGTCGATTGTGGAAGTCGAGCCACCAAAGTGGGTCCTTTGCTCAAAAAATCGAGTCCTTCCAAAGGGTTTCAATTCCTGCACTCTCTCCTGCCGTGCAATCTTGCCATGCGCGAATGCTTAGGATACTGATGAACGTCGGCTTAAGTCAGACAGTTGCAGCAACCAGTATGAGGAGCTCGACGATAGGCCGCCCCATTAGATGGCGGAGAGGTGCCACCTCTGCGTGTTACTTGATAAGGCCAGGTCCTGGAACAATTATGGCAACGACACCAGCATCAGGCCTAGCAGCAAGTACACTTTTGGCGGTAGATCGAAGATCTTCTGTATGACTGTTCATAGATAAACTAATGAAGACCTTGTCAATCTTGATCTCCATGGATGTATTGGCTGTGAGTCCCATATACGCCAAGGAACGCTCTATCGAAGCGTGTCTTTGTATCAGGCTGAGGGCCTCTAGGGTATGGGCAAGCACATTACGTGCGTGGGGAGACAAGTAATTAGGTAGGTAGAGTAGCAGTAATGTCCTTGCACACACAGAGAGATATGATTTGTGTAGTGAGCGACAGAATGATCCAACCTGAGGGCAAAACACGAGGGTGGGTGGGATAAACTCACCCACGCACTCTGTGTCTTGCTCTGGAGTGGAGGAGTCCTCCCGTGTGGGAAGCGAGCGGGAGCTTGTCACGCTGATGCCGATAGAGTTTTCAAGAAGTGGTGGGTGGGGAAAAGGAAGAGGGCCGGCGACTGTTGTGGTTGAAAAAGAGTGAGTGATTTCTACCTACACTGTCACACGCCCATGCCCTGATCCTTCACTCGTTCCTCGCTACATTTCAGGGCAAAAACTTCACGGTTTACTCGGATCGGTGCCAGAGCCACCTTCAATTGTCTTCGCAATCGCCCCCTTTCTCTGAAAGGAGATGAGTGGGAGATCTCTCAAAACTGACAAAGGCGCCAAGTTTTACAGAAGGCGAACTTGGAAGTGCAACTTCTCAACCGAATCATTCAAACTTAGGGCAAGTTCTTTGTTATACACTCAGCTGATAGGTTTTGGGACTCACTTTTCTTCAAGGAGCCCTCCGATCACTGTGACGTTGACTTATGATACCTTGTATTATTACGATGCGGTAGACTCTAGTAGTAGTTTTTGTGCTTTGATTCATAAAGGGTGTTGACTCGGAACTTATCTATCATCATTGGTGGGTTTGTTGATCAAAGATAATATTCAGTGTATTCGGTCTATACCAACTTGAAAGCTACACAACTCAACTGCACTCACTGCCACCAAATCCTTCAGGATGCTTGGCAAGCATGCGCAAAGAATTGACAAGCATGCCGCAAGCACATTGCGCAACGACATGTAAGAATTCTTTGACAGGGACACCAGGTTTCAGAATAGAGTCAATCCCGGTCAGAACTTCTGCCAGAGTAAGCTGGGGCATGATTTGACCGTGGCCTATGATATAATGTTAGGCAGTTTGAATTAGTAGAAGCAGCAGTACGCACGGTGTGGACAAGTCTGGCATTTGTGCAAGGAGAAAGCCCTACGGGATGTGAGAAGACCGCAATCACAGAGGGAAGCCAAAGAGAGAAAGTCTTCGACAGGAACGCCAGGCCGAATGGCTGAATCGATTGCATGGATCATTGCAAAGAAAGAAAGTGGTTCACTTCTAGGCAGGTTCCAGACTACAATATTGGCTGTGCGAAGAGCTGTCAAAGTCTCTCAGCGAACAGTCAAATCCTATCATAAGACTTAGGGCTGTTACCAAATTGCCGGCGAATATAAATTCTGGTCTTCGTTGAAGTTGACTTCCCCACATCCGATATCATTCCTACCGTTACATGGGGCACATCTCCGCAAGATGTTGTCGCAATCACTGACATTGTCTGGAGCGGTCATTCCCACACGGGCACCAGCCTCGACTCTACTCATAGTCCAACTGCTCATACGAACCTCCATGTGAATGATGACGACTCGGTTATGGACATCTCAGATACTTCAAAGCATAGATGCCTTTGAATTGCGATTGAAGCCTCTAAATTTGACACAGTGCAAACGGCACTTGCAAATGCAATCTTTCAGACTGGCAAACCCCGAGGAACTAATTAATGAACCTTGTCAGCTTGAGGAGATGCCAAGTAACTTGCCTTGGATCAATTGAGCCTGCCTGCACGTCTCTAAATTGGCTTGAAGAACTTAAAACAAATCAAATCAATAAAGGCCACGAAAACAAATCAATTGCAAGATGTAAAATACGGTACTCAGCACTTCAGTCACCCACCTTGAACAAGCTATTAGCCTTGTAAAATGTAGGAACCTGCTGATTGACTATGTCTGGCATGGCGTGGTTCGTTCCGCTTTCCGACTCCATTTGGGTTGCGATGACCACTTTAATGGCTGCAGCGTGTTTGTACAGAGCTTCTGTGTGTTCAGCTGAACTCGGGGTCTCAAAAAAGTCTTCTGGATCGTGTATCGTACCAATCACCTCTCCCCTACAGATGTATCTTGGTTGATTGGTGGGATTGGCAATTGGAACCCAGGGATTGTGTGCTGAGATCAGAGTGTTAGGTACGGCAAAATAAGAGTCATTTGTGTTTGCTAACAGACTCTTCGT
>NW_001889914.1:267002-275461 GCF_000143565.1 Laccaria bicolor S238N-H82
TCCAGGTGAATGATATGTTCTTCATAGGATTTGGAGAATATTACTATGTCGTCAATGTAAACGAGGCAGAAAACCATAAGTAGGGTGCCAAGATCCCTTGCATGACCCTCTGGAAGATGGATGGACCGTTTCTCAAACCAAATGGCATTCTTTTGAACTGAAATAGCCCTGTGTGTTCAGAAAGCGGTCTTCTCCACATCCTCTTCATGTAGCTCCAACTGAGTGAAACCTGACAGAGCATCTAACGAAGATAAGACCTGAGCACCCAACAATGAAGAAAGGATCTCTGATTGACATGGGATCAGGAATTTGTCGGGAATTGTAACTGCATTCAGCTTCCTGTAGTCGACGCAGAATCTCAGTTTACCATTGCGATATGTGATGACTACCGGCACACTCCACAGACTGATAGAAGGTTCAATCACGTCCTGCTCAAACCATTTATCCATTTGTTTGTCCATCATGCATCTTTTCTCAGGTGAACTACCTTACATTAGCCTGGCTATTGGGACCTGGCCGTCAGCTGTTCTGATGTGCACTTTAGTGGGTAAATGTCCTAATCTCCTGTTGAAGCCGAACACCTGTTGACGGTTCCTCAACATATTCCATGCCAGATCCTTCAAGTGATCTGGTAATGTTCCTATGTCAATCAATTCTTCCATTTTTGCAGATGGGAAGTCCGTGAGGTCAGGCATAGCTGCTGTTTTCAGTCCGTACTCCTCTTCCTCCTCAGGAACCTGCTGATTGACTATGTCTGGCATGGCGTGGTTCGTTCCGCTTTCCGACTCCATTTGGGTTGCGATGACCACTTTAATGGCTGCAGCGTGTTTGTACAGAGCTTCTGTGTGTTCAGCTGAACTCGGGGTCTCAAAAAAGTCTTCTGGATCGTGTATCGTACCAATCACCTCTCCCCTACAGATGTATCTTGGTTGATTGGTGGGATTGGCAATTGGAACCCAGGGATTGTGTGCTGAGATCAAAGTGTTAGGTACGGCAAAATAAGAGTCATTTGTGTTTGCTAACAGACTCTTCTGTACCAGCCAGTCTTTGCTGTTGTCGAATTGTCCCTCGACTCAAACATGACAACACACGTGTGGCTTCAGGATACAGTCTTCTGCTGCCCAAACCGTCTTCTCTTCTATGCCAAATTTGAGTTTGCGGTGGTGCCTTCTGGCTTTCTCATGACAATGGACTTTGGCCTTGGCAAACTTGCCGACCAGCAAGGTGCTTTGTCTCAGCCTGTCGAAGTCTGGGGTACGACTGATGTGCACTGCAGAGATTTTGTGGTCTGTGTCTGCAAAGCGTAACTTGGTCCCTGTCTCAATGTTCCTGGTGACTCTGAGTTCATAGGTTAGCTGGTAGTCTTCTCCCAGAAGTATAGGCACTGCACTTCAGTCACCCACCTTGAACAAGCTATTAGCCTTGTAAAATGTAAGAATGTATCCAGGCTAATAGGTTGTGTGGCCGTTTATTTTTTTGCCTTTGGGAGAAAATATAATATTGGATTGGGTAGAAAATATTTGACCTGTAATATTGTGACCAGAAATGTTTGGGTAGATAAATTGTGTTCAAAAATATCCTAGTCAAGTGAAAGTGGTCAGAAATATTTGAAGGGGTTCAGACTGGTAAGAAATGTTTGAAGTGTGTCAGACTGGTAAGAAATGTTTGAGCCAAGTCTAACTGGCCAGAAATGTTTGAAGTGTGCCAGCGTGGCAAGAAATGTTTCAGTGGTGTGACATCAATCAGATATATTCTAAGCATGTCACACTGTTGAAAAATCTTTTAGCCTTGTCACATGGCTCAAACATATCTGACCAGTGTCACAGGGGTCCCAGTTTCAAGAAAAAAACTTGTTTTTTCTGGTGCAGTTTTCTCATCATTTTGTACATTGCTTTTTTTTTCCCTCAAAACTCATCTAAGTTTGTTCTCACCAATGCCCCACTTCTATCTGCCATTTTCACCACTCTAAGTCTGTTTTCACCAACATCCCACTTCTCTCTGTCATGTTCACACCACTCTAAGGTTGTTTTACCAACACCCCACTTCTCTCTGTTATGTTCACCACTTTAAGTCTGTTTTTACTAACATCCCACTTCTCAACTCAACCAAGTTAGCATCCCTTAGAGCCTGTTCAGCAACCAGAATCTGGTTCAATTCTTTCAGATTCTTGTGACACGATGTGACCTCTCTCGTGATTTGTTGATGGCATGGCAACTGGCAACAACCGTGGACTGTATTCAATGTTGAGCAACACCCTCTTGTTATCATTCCCCTTAAGATTACTACAGAAAGTGCAATGAAAATATTCATTGATTTACATGTACATAATTTAGAGTAGTATTGACATGAAAGAAAACTAAAAGAAATAGTGGAAAAGGAAGTGAACTGCTGTGCTCATCATTGGCTGTGACAATGGGAAGGCAGTTGACAGCGAGTGTTGCGACTATGTTGTGACAGGGTTCAGAAGAAAATAGATTCAGAGAGATCCGTAAAATTGATGGCTTACCTAAAGTCACAAGACAGAGAATCTGAAAGAATTGAACCAGATTCTTGTCAGATTCTGGTTGCTGAACAGGCTCTTAGCAGCTTTCCCCTATTGTTTTCACCAACACCCCCCT
This sequence comes from Laccaria bicolor S238N-H82, assembly GCF_000143565.1. Classification (NCBI taxonomy): domain Eukaryota; kingdom Fungi; phylum Basidiomycota; class Agaricomycetes; order Agaricales; family Hydnangiaceae; genus Laccaria; species Laccaria bicolor. Next base: position 269,621 of record NW_001889914.1, read on the forward strand.
TCTATCAGCCATGTTCACCATTTAAAACTCAACCAAGTTAGCATCACCCAGCAGCTTTCCCCCACTGTTTTCACCAACACCCTTCTATCTGCCGTGTTCATCATTAAAAATAAACTCAAACCTTTCTTAACCTGTCAAAACTATCCAAAGATTCATAAAGATTTCTTAGTTTGCAAAACCATTTCTTGCTTCCAAATATTTAGTTAAAAGAATTCTTCACAAGCTAAACATTTCTAAATACAACAAGAAATTTCTCACCAAGATTTCTTGTCAATACAAACATTCTGAAGAAGATTTCATGAAGATTTCATGTCAGTACAAACATTTTGAAGAAGATTTCTTATCCAGTCAAAGATCTTTGAACTTGTAAACATTTCCAAGTACAATAAGCAATATTTCACAAACATTTCTTCTCAGTACAAACATTTTTCTTATCCAGTCCAAAGATCTTTGAATTTGTAAACATTTCCAAATACAATAAGAAATATTTCAAGAAGATTTCTTATCCACTCAAAGATCTTTTGACTTGACAAGAAATGCTTGGGGCCCAATCATGTCTGAAGTCAAAAACATCTCACAAAGGTTTCTTCACTCAGCTAAACATTTTTTAATTTGTCAAAAAACATTTCACAACCAGGATCTTTCAACTTGTAAACATTTCCAAGTACAATAAGAAATATTTCACAAACATTTTGAAGAAGATTTCTTATATCTTTCAACTATATCTTGAACCAGGATATATCTTTCAATTATATCTTCAACCAGGATATTTACCAAGATATATTTTTGAACTATATCTGAAACAAAGATATATCTTTCAACTATATCTTGAACCAGGATATATTACAACAATATCTTTTTAAACTATATCCTGAATTAAGCACAAATGTTTGGTTGATGTATCTGTAATTTTCACCAGACAAAGGTGCAATTTATCAGTTATGACTACATAGATTTACATTACTACATTGACTATTAAAGAAATATAGAGAAGGAGAGTGAGGGAGAGGGGGTGGGGGTTGGTGGGCAATGAGGGAGGGGGTGGCAGGCAATGAGAGAGAGGGGAAGTGAGTGCTGGGCGAGTGAGGGAGAGGGGCAAGGAGTCAGCTTCAATATCGAGGGAGGGGGAGGGAGGGGAGGGAGTGATGGGAGGGGGAGTGGTGGAGAGTGAAGGAAGAGGTGGGGAGGAGTGGGGAGTAATGGAGGGGGGAGGGAGGGGGAGCTCACCTGGGCTCGTTGTTGCTCGTGTCCATTCAGTTGCCTTAGTTCGTAGATGTTCGTCCTTGTCTTGTTCGTGGGTACTCGTAGAAGTTCATGGGTTGTCGTGGTCGTTCGTGGGTGATCGTGATCTTTCGTGGGCAGTTGTGGACGTTGGTGGGCAGTTGTGGACGTTGGTGGACGTTGGTGAGCATTGGTGGGCAGTCGTTGTCGTTGGTAGACAGTCATTGTCGTTGGTGGGCAATTGTGGACGTTGGTGGGCGGTCGTGGACGTTGGTGGGCGGTCGTGGACGTTGGTGGGTGGTCGTGGTCATTCGTCGGCGCTTGTGGTCATTGGTGGGCGGTCGTGGATGATCGTTGGTGGGCGGTCGTTGTTGTTGATGGGTGATCGTGGATGTTGGTGGGCACTCGTGGTCGTTCGTGGTCGTCCGTGGGCATTCCTCTTCATCCGTGGTCCACCGCCCACGTCTTCATCTGTGGTCGTCCTCATTTGTTGGGCGGTCGTCGTGGTCCTCGAGGAAAAACAAATACAACGAACGACGACCGATGTCGTCATTCGTCATTTGGTTGCCACGTCGCTAGCTGCGATGTGGCACCAGGTTGGTGTCAGCAGGGAAAACACAGAGGTGGTGACTGCTTACTGTTGGGCACCACCTTGTCACCATCGTCCTCGCAAAAGGTCGTCGTGGGCACTCATGAAGTCGTGGGTGGGTGCTCTTTGCCCTTTGTCGAGTTGCTGGCCTGTCGTGTGGTCGTGAGCCCTCGTTGACGCGTGGTCGTGGCCATTCGTCAATGGGCGTGGAGGGTGCGTGCTCATGTCGAATCGTCGGTGGTATTCCTGGGCCCTTGTGCCTTGTCTTCGATGGTGGATGGTCATCGTGGTCGTCGTTGGCGAAGCGTGGACGTGATTGTTTGACGAAAGATTTGGCAAACATGATGTAGCCAAACAATCAGCGTGCCTACAGGCGCAAAGCTTGCTACGGTGATTACATGTATTGACCAATATAAATAATACTTGCATTGGCGACTCACCCGCCCCAATTGTTTGCGGCGGTTACATAAAAAGGAAATGTGTTCTTTTAATGTCATTTATGGGACCGTCTAATGGCTGCAAGGAGCATTTCACCACATGATATTGGAGAAGATAATGAGATATTTATTATTGGCTGGCATGGCTGCTTGTCGCCGAACCACTTGTGCAGTTCGCACCTTGCAGCCAATGCAATTTGAACAATGAACACTCTGGTAGAATTAGTGTTTGAAAGTTAGGTTAGTTAAATAAAAAGAAGGTTAGAATGGGACAAAGAATTGCAATGATCAAGTCACTTGGAGGGCACCAAACATGGCTAAACTTACTCATGCAAGAGCTTTGGTGGCTCGTAGGATAAGACCCGCTACTGATGTAGCAAGCAAAAGGCCCTTGCAATACTAATAATACACCATGAATCATGTACATAGTGTTTGAAAGTCCGGTTCAGTCCGGTTTTTTGATGCCCAGGGGTGTTAACCGTAACCATAACCGGTCTTCCTTTTCCCCAGAAGTCAAAAGACCAGACCGGACCGCAAAAGGCCCTTGCAATACTAATAATACACCTAGTGTTTAAAGGTTCAGTTCAGTCCGGTTTTTTGCCCTGAAAACGCGCAACCGTGGACCGCAACCGGTCCAGGACCGACCCAGTTATTGAGGGAACCGAACCGAACCACCTAGGACCGGTCTTTTGCAGTCCATGATACCGGTTCAGACCGATCCAGACCGGTTTTTTTGTGTATAATTTATTATACCAATATAAACCATTTGTATCTCAACCATTATTACTCTGAAAAATAAACGGGTTATATAAAATAGTAAAGCATATAAATACCCGTCATTCTACCAATTTTCAAGAGATTTAATGAAGGTTTGACATAGCTATGACTGAAACTGAATTACATCTCCTAGAGACTCAGGTAAAATATGGATTTGGTTATATCTTTCTCAATTCTTAACCGTTTTTGATGAAACAAAAACCCAATAAAAGGCAATAAACGTGGTTACAAGGCTATGTAACGCACGTGACCGTTTAACCGGTTGTAACCGATTAAAACCGGTCTTTGAACGGTTTTAAAAGATTTTCGAAATGAGGCAACCAGCAACCGGACCAACCCCAAATTGGGGCAACTGCAACCGAAAAAAGGACCGGACCATGGTCCGGTTCAGTTCGGTCCACCGGTTTTTTGCGGTCCTATGGACTGAACCTTTAAACACTAAATACACCATGAATCATGTACATAGTGTTTGAAAGTCCGGTTCAGTCCGGTTTTTTGATGCCCAGGGGCGTTAACCGTAACCGTAACCGGTCTTCCTTTTCCCCAGAAGTCAAAAGACCAGACCGGACCGCAAAAAGACCGCAGACCGCGGTTTTTTGCGGTCTATAGACCGGTTTCGGTCTGCATCAGTTTTAACCGGTTTATGACCGGTCTTTAGGTCAATATTTTAAATTTATGAATCGGTAATTTTATTAACATCTCTAAAAGCTTCAAAACGAGCCCAAGAGCGTTAAATTCCGTTAGGAATTGGTGCTTCTATAAAATAAGTCTGGTACATCTATTATTCCCAAAAGTCATTTACATTTTAATTCATATCTCTCTCGTTTTTTTACCAAATCGTACGTTCTTGGGTGCGTTTTAAAGGGTATTTAAGGGGCTACAAAAGACCGGTCCGAACCGGTCAAGACCGGTTCACATTAACCGGTTTTTTTGCGGTCTTTACATTTCAAAAATAAAAGACCATAACGGCAGGTCCGGTCTTTTGCGGTCTTGGTCCGGTCTGGTTACGGTCTTTTTCCAGTCACGAGACCGAACTTCCAAACACTACATGTACATAAAGTGATTAAAGTTAGATAGAAGTTGATAGAGTACTATTGGATCCATTATTATGAGGAGATATACTGGCAACAGCAAGGCAACAGAGAGCTCAGCCTCTGATGCAACCCACCTGTTATTGAAACATGTATGCCCTGTTCAGTTTGAATTGGATTGAATACAATTCTTAAAATTTCTCTCGTGCCTCAACTGTGAACTAGAACTGACCATGCCTGAACCCAAACTGGAACTCAGCTGGAACTGTAACCAAACTGTCTGTTCAGTTCTGCCAGTTCAGTTGAACCGATGGTTCGAAATTGAACTTTGGCATGACTAGGAGTAAGGTACCATAGGTTGTAGTATTTACAGCACTATGGAAGAACATTAACTGGAGGGTAGACATTGTGAATGAAATCATTGAAATGTCTTAATTATCTGCACTTGTAGGTTGGAAGTGAACAGGGATACCATTGAATATGATGCCCAAGATGCAGTGCCAAGTTTTGGAGAACAGTAATGATGGAATTCATGTCTTTTGCAGCTTGTAGGGCCTCAAAAATCCTGTTTAAAACCCAGTTATATTTGAGCTCTATGTTACTACCATGGAACTCTACTAAGAGTTGAAGATAGGAAGGACAAGGATTCAGCAACAAAGAGAATATTTATTTGACTTACTCCAAGACAACAGCTGTTGGTGTGAAGACAATAAATATGTGCATTATAGGATGGCAACAACTTCACAAGGAGGCAACAGTGCATGCAAGACAGGCTGGGGGTGGAGATCCATCCTGCCTGCTTTATATTACATTGTACCACACACTTGCATGTCCACCCTCAATAAATACAAGTGGCTTTTGGGGTTTTAAGCCATCCAGAAACTCTTCTATGTAGACTATTGTGTTTTACCTGCTGCAAATCCCATGAATGTTGAATAGTAGGGCAGATGCCAATTGGATACCAACTCCTGGAGTCCTGTCCAATTTTTGGCAGTTTGGCAGTTTGGCAGTTCTTGAGTTATTCTATCAAATGTTACAAAAAGACATCCATCTACATCTAAAGAGATTTAATTTAAGGTAACTAATTAATGAGCCATCCTCGATGGAAATGGTCTCCGTCATTCAGTACATTGCCATTCTCTTCTGAAAGTCAGACGCTGACGCGAACGTCACACGCTGTGACAGTGATGTTACTACTACTACAACGTCAGCCACACGACTTCCACCTCACGACCCCCACGACAAACGACCCCGGCTGCCCACAAATGGCAACGACTGCCCCACCCGCAACGAGAACAACCGGCAAACGACGACAACCGGCAAATGACGACCAACGCCCCAAAACGACGACACCTAACAACAACGACACAACAAGCAACGGAAACAACGACGGGCAAACGACGACCAGCGCCCACGCCAATCGACGACCAGCGCCCACGACAGTCGACGACCAGCGCCCACGACAGTCGACGACCAGCGCCCACGACAGTTGACGACCAGCGCCCACGACAGTTGACGACTAGCGCCCACGAAAACCGACGAGCGGCGCACCCCCACGGCCCCAGACCTATGAACGACCCCACGAGCGACGTGGCAAGTATCCGACGCAGATGGACGAGGGACGACGACGACGACGTAACCGCCGCCGTCGTCGTCATTTTATATTGGATACGAGGGAAAACGAGGGACGACGACGACAAGGTCGTCGTCGTCGTTTTCTATTCAATACGGTAAGCACCCGACCGTCTCTATCACCACCCACGTTACTAACACAGGCCCACCACCG
>NW_001889914.1:281331-283091 GCF_000143565.1 Laccaria bicolor S238N-H82
CCATAAACAACAATTGTAGCCCCTTTCCTTACCTTTATATATATATATATATAATGTCATGCAGACCATTCCTCATTGAGAAAAACACAAAATACTGAAAAAATTGGACACTTTTTGGAAATTGTCATGCATTTTTGACCAATATCTCAAAGAGCAAGAAAGCTGGTCTCAAGATATAGTCACATTGCATGATATGACAATATTTTTACATAGTTGTCTTGATTTTCCATATTTGGATATGGACCCTGAATACTGGACACAGCCCCTTCAACACCATGGCAACAGAGAAGATCACTCTTAATTTTTGGGTATTTTTTTCTGATTTTCTGGCAACTTTTAGGTGTTTTCTATATTTAGATATTGATCCTGAACCCTGAACACAGCCTCCCCACCTTACTAAGCAATATTCCGATTTTTTACATATTTTTTGCTGATTTCTTTTGCCATTTTTCCTGATTTTATGGCTGCTTTTCTGTTTAAGGGAAAAGGTTCCCACAGTGATGAAAGGTAAATCAATCAATCAATCAATGAATGAAAAATTTGCCTAAGTTCTCAGTTGATAAAGAATGAGTCTTACTCATAAACACATAAGGACTCATAATTGATCCATTCCTCTCCTTTCTTGACATTCAAGGCCCCAGTGTTTGAATCCACCTCTGTCTGATCATATAATGGTCTGGGAAAGCTAGCTTTACATTTTCCCTGTTTATTCATACATGTAGGTCTATCCCTTTTTGCAGCCTTTTCACTAGCTGATTTGTTCCTTCCACAATCATGTACATTAGACCTCAGAATCAGATCATCTACTGTCTTTGCATATTCTTGCCACTTGTGCAAGAGGGCCATTGCAAGCATGGCGGATAAGAGTCCTTTTCATATTCAGGAAGCTACAATGCAGTACCACAACATTCACATTTTTGATTATTTAGGAAACTAGTCATGTGACCACCTCCTGAAAGCCCATCAGATTTATACCCATTAACTATATATTATTGCTATTTTACATTGGACAAAGTGTATATTTCCATTTACCTACAGAGAGTCCCTACATTGAAAGCAACAATGAGTACTATCCTCCATTTTTCTTTAATTTTTTCCAGTCCTTTATAGTTAATTTCAAGTAGATGACTACATATGGAAAGTTCTCCTGGACTCTGACCATGCTCCCCAATATTGCACAAATAGTAACTTTCCTTCAATTTCTTATTGCTACTTTTAACTCAAAAAGTGCACATAACCTCAGTTGAAAATATGCCATGTAACTTTGTCATCAATAGTGCACATTGTCCCCCATTTGTTTCTGATCTGTCTTCTATTTTTATTGCTATATTTCCTTTCAGAAAATGTTCAACAACATTATGCTACATCATCAAACCATCAATTTTTATGGGAGAAAGACAAGATTTAGTGTTAGAGGTAGAAAAAAAATCCTTGAGATCAGAGGGTAATGAACTAGTGTTTTTATAAACTCAGAGGACTCATAACATTATTGCTGACAATGAGCACCATATTCCAATTTTCTGGCAATTGTTAGATAAATTTCCATTTAAAAAATGCACCTGGGATCCTTGAAACAGTCCTAACATCAGCACCAACAGTTAGCACCATTCTTCAATTGTTTCTCAAACTTTCTGCCATTTATTGCTATTTTTCAGTTGGACAAATGCTGAGTGCCATATATGGAAATTTACCATGGACCCTGAAAGTGTTTCCAAATGTTGTCACCAACAGTGAGCACCATCAGTCATTTTCTTCTGATT
>NW_001889914.1:283141-287023 GCF_000143565.1 Laccaria bicolor S238N-H82
TGATGAATCATTGAAATGTCTTAATTATCTGCACTTGTAGGTTGGAAGTGAACAGGGATACCATTGAATATGATGCCCAAGATGCAGTGCCAAGTTTTGGAGAACAGTAATGATGGAATTCATGTCTTTTGCAGCTTGTAGGGCCTCAAAAATCTTGTTTAAAACCCAGTTATATTTGAGCTCTATGTTACTACCATGGAACTCTACTAAGAGTTGAAGATAGGAAGGACAAGGATTCAGCAACAAGGAGAATATTTATTTGACTTACTCCAAGACAACAGCTGTTGGTGTGAAGACAATAAATATGTGCATTATAGGATGGCAACAACTTCACAAGGAGGCAACAGTGCATGCAAGACAGGCTGGGGGTGGAGATCCATCCTGCCTGCTTTCTATTACATTGTACCACACACTTGCATGTCCACCCTCAATAAATACAAGTGGCTTTTGGGGTTTTAAGCCATCCAGAAACTCTTCTATGTAGACTATTGTGTTTTACCTGCTGCAAATCCCATGAATGTTGAATAGTAGGGCAGATGCCAATTGGATACCAACTCCTGGAGTCCTGTCCAATTTTTGGCAGTTTGGCAGTTTGGCAGTTCTTGAGTTATTCTATCAAATGTTACAAAAAGACATCCATCTACATCTAAAGAGATTTAATTTAAGGTAACTAATTAATGAGCTATCCTCGATGGAAATGGTCTCCGACATTCAGTACATTGCCATTCTCTTCTGAAAGTCAGACGCTGACGCGAACGTCACACGCTGTGACAGTGATGTTACTACTACTACAACGTCAACCACACGACTTCCACCTCACGACCCCCACGACAAACGACCCCGGCTGCCCACAAATGGCAACGACTGCCCCACCCGCAACGAGAACAACCAGCAAACGACGACAACTGGCAAATGACGACCAATGCCCCAAAACGACGACACCTAACAACAACGACACAACAAGCAACGGAAACAACGACGGGCAAACGATGACCAGCGCCCACGCCAATCGACGACCAGCGCCCACGAAAACCGACGAGCGGCACACCCCCATGGCCCCAGACCTATGAACGACCCCACGAGCGACGTGGCAAGTATCTGACGCAGATGGACGAGGGACGACGACGACGACGTAACCGACGGCGTAACTGCCGCCGTCGTCATCATTTTATATTGGATACGAGGGAAGACAAGGGACGATGACGACAAGGTCGTCGTCGTCGTTTTCTATTCAATACGGTAAGCACCCGACCGTCTCTATCACCACCCACGTTACTAACACAGGCCCACCACTGTCGACCGCCCAATGGTGGCAACCGCCCACTCCACCAGTGGGCAGTCAACGGCTCGCACATCCCACATCACCCACTGCGTGCAATGATGGTCAACAAACCTGCGTGCAATGATGGTCAACAAACAACGGACGGACGATGATGAAGACACACTGAGCGCCCACCACCATGAAGACACGCTGGGTGCCCATCCCACGAACGAAGATGAGCGACCACCAACGCCACCTACAAACGGCGACGGGGGCTCAATCATTGCCTATCCCTCACTGCCATCCCATTCCATCATTCCCTCCCCCATTTCCTCCCCCTCCCCCATTCCTCCACTCCCCCATTCATTCCCCCATTCCCCATTCCCTCCATCCCTCCCCCACTCCCTTCCTCCCTCCCCCATTCCCTCACTGCCTTCCCCATTCCCTCACTGCCTTCCCCATTCCCTCACTGCCTTCCCCATTCCCTCACTGCCTTCCCCATTCCCTCACTGCCTTCCCCATTCCCTCACTCCCTCCCCCATTCATTCACTTCCCCCATTACCTCAGTCCCTCTCCCTCTCCCTCACTCCCTAGCCCTCTCCCTCACTGCACACCACCCCCTCCCCTCTCCCTCACTGCACACCACCCCCTCCCCTCTCCCTCACTGCACACCATCCCCTCCCCCTCTCCCTCACTTCCCAGCACTCACTCCCCCTCTCTCTCATTGCCTGCCATCCCCTCCTTCATTGCCTATAGCCCCTTTCCCCCTCCCTTATTGCCCACCAACCCCCACCCCCTCTCCCTCACTCCCCTTCTCTATATTTCTTTAATAGTCAATGTAGTAATGTAAATCTCAATACTTTCCATTCCTCCACTGATTCCTACCGGAATCCGCAGATTCCCTGGATTCCGGCCGGATTCCTGGAATTCCGGTAGGATTCCTGAAATTCTGGTAGGATTCCTGGAATTCCTGGAATTCCGGCCGGAATCGACATGAATCCAACTGGAATCAACAGGAATTGAACACTAGAACTTCTGGTTAATTAATTTTGGACCCTGAATCTCCTTCTTTAGGTCAGACAAATAGAATTGTAGCACTAAATCTTTGACTAAACAAGGGCATAAGGCATACAACTAGTTACTTACTAATGCATGGACTTATTTATTTCAATCAGATTCAGAGACATTAGATTCTGCATGTTGTTCATCCAAACCCAAGTCTTCATCATCACTTTTAATCTCCTGAGACTTTGCTTTGTGTTTCTGTTGAGTGAGGACATGTTTTGTGTGATAAAACAACATTACATGTAAAAACCAGTTGAAATTTCCAGGTTTCATGTGTTTGAGAAGCTCAAATCCACCCAGCCATGCATTCAATTGTTCACATATTGTAGTATATTCAGTAGAGCTACATAAATCTATTCCATTACATTCTGAAGTCACCTTATACTGATAGCTTCATATTCTTTCAAAATTCAGAAGTCAAATTTAAATAGAAATCAAATTTTAATGTATTTCAATTATAACATAAAATACATTTTACTACAGTGTATACTAAAGGAAGGGGGAGGCACAGGGAAGGGGGGAGGATGGAAGGGGGAGTAAGAAGATAGGCAAGAGAGGCACACACAAGGAAGGGGGAAGGGACAGAGAAAGGGAAGGGGGGATGGACAAGGAAGGGGGAGAGAAAAGGGAGGGGGAGAGAAAAGGGAGGGGGAGAGAAAAGGGAGGGGGAGAGAAAAGGGAGGGGGAGAGAAAGGGGAGGGGAGATGGATAAAGATAGGCACAAGGAAGGGGGGATGGAAAGGGAGGGGAGGAGGGAAAGGAGGGACAGGGAAGAGGGTGGGTCGTTGTCGTCCGCTGATGTGCTCGTCGTCCACTGACGTGGGTGTCGTCGTCCGCTGACATGGTCGTCGTCGTCGTCCGCTGACGTGGTCGTCATCGTTGTCCGCTGGCGTGGTTGTTGTCGTCGTCCGCTGACGTCGTTGTCATCGTCTGTTGATGTGGGTGTCGTCCTCCTCTGCTGATGTGCTCGTCGTCCGTTGACGTGGGCGTCGTCGTCCGCTGACGTGGTCGTCGTCGTCCGTTGATGTGGGTGTCGTCCGTTGACGTGGTGGCAGTCCGTTGATGTGGTGTGGCGGGTCGTCCATGGGCATGGTCGTGGTGGTCGTGTGTTGGCGTGCTGTCTGTCCCTCGTCGTGGGCATGGTGTTAGCGAGCTGGGTTGGGACGAGTTTGGGGGGGGTGCTCACTTAGGACGACGAATGACGAAATCGTCGTTCGTCGTCTGGTTGCCATGTCGCTGATAGCGACGTGGCAACGTGTTGCCGCACTTGTTTACTGGGGTTGTTCATGTGGCGTCAAGGCGTCGTCTCCCATATCGTGGCCGTCGTCGTTGTCTCATCGTGGCTGGTGTGCGTGGTGGTGGACATTGGCGACGTGGTGTGTAGGCGTCAGTGATGGTGGTGGTGGTGGAAAGAGATGGCGTTGTTTGTTGATTTGGGCATCAGGAATTCCGTTCCGGTCTCGTTCTGTGAGCATTCCTTCCGGGTGATCACCGGAATCATTCCGGTGGAATTTGAATTCCATTCAAAATTCCGCGGAATTGTTTGATCAATTTGG